>NC_091958.1:8176160-8436160 GCF_031021105.1 Erythrolamprus reginae
TAATCTGTATTAAATTATTGAAATGTTTTCTTTTAAAAATTTGGAAAAATTAATAAACATGATTTAAAAAGAAAAAAGAAAGAGCCTGCAAAGTAAAAACTGGGAAGATCACTAAGCACCTTGTTAGGGCTGGTGGGGAGGGGGCTTCAAAAAAAAAAAAAGGGGAGAGAGATACATTCGGAGTATAAGACGCACCCAAATTTTCAGCCTCTTTTAGGGAGGAAAAAGGTGCATCTCATGCTCCAAAAAAATATGTTTTTTTCTTTAATCAGAATACAGTGGTACCTCTAGATACGAGCTGCTCCACATGCGAGTATTCCAAGTTACGAGTCGCGACGCGAGAGAAATTTCTGTTCGACACCCGAGCTCAAATTCGGGATACGAGCTGAGCTTCAGGATGCTACCGCTAGTTGGCGCATCGCCTCTCTGACCCAGAATCCCCTTGCTTCCGGTTATCTCGGCCATTTGCACATGTTAGCGCACAAAACAAAGTCTCGTCTCGGTCGTGTCAGTGTTTAGAGCAAGTATATATTTTAATCTGAACTTTTTGTGTGCATCATGGGTCCCAAAAAAGTGGAATTGTTGTTTTGTTTCCGTTTATGATAGTTTAAGAAAGTGCTGTCTGTCGCCAAGGTAAGGTTACTGTACCGTGTTTTATACATTTTCTTATTGTATTTTGTACATTTCTCTTTTCATTATTTACTTCATTGTTTATTTATATGTGTTGCATGTACATTTATTAATTAAAAACATGTCTTTTTTCATAATTTAGGCTAGCTTTGGGACTTTTTTGAGGACTGGAACCAATTAGAATTATTTACATTAATTCATATGGGGAAAATTCGTTCGAGATACGAATTGATCTACTTACGAGCTCGGGTCTGGAACGAATTAAACTCGTATGTCGAGGTACCACTGTAGTCAGTTTTGCCATTTCAGCCAACTCCCATCGCCCTCTGCAGGTCCACAAGTCTTAAGGGTGCCAAGGTTGGAGACCCCTGATGTCATGTACGAGTATGGAGACATATCTGTGTACATATGGAACTGTCATTATACAGGATCCTCTTCTTCAGAACATCCAATGTATTCTCATTTGAGAAGCTTGGTGTGCTCCCTAAAGAACGTCTGGATCTCGAAGAATGAGAAGGCTCTCGTCCTTGACCTCAACAGGGAAACTCAGTAGCTCAGGCCGGAGCGCTTTGCATGCCCAAAGCCCCCAGGGAATTCCTGGCATCTTCTGCTGGAATGATCACAGAGCAGGGGATGGCATCGGACCAGAATATCTCCGGGACCGCCTTCTGCCTCACGAATCCCAGCGACCGGTTAGGTCCCACAGAGTTGGCCTTCTCCGGGTCCTGTCGACTAAGCAATGTCGTTTGGTGGGACCCAGGAGAAGAGCCTTCTCTGTGGTGGCACTGACCCTCTGGAACCAGCTGCCCCCAGATATCAGAGTTGTCCCCACCTTCCTTGCCTTTCGCAAGCTCCTTAAAACCCACCTCTGTCGTCAGGCATGGGGGAATTGAAATTTCTCTTCCCCCTAAGCTTATAGAATTCATACATGGTATGCTTGTATGTATGAGTGGTTTTTTAAATTGGGGTTTTTAAGATTGTTTTTAATATTAGATTTGTTTACATTGTCTTTTTATATTGTTGTTAGCCACCCTGAGTCTTCGGAGAGGAGCAGCATACAAATCTAATAAATAATAATAATAATAATAATAATAATAATAATAATAATAATAATCTTGGCCAGAAAACCCTGCTCAAGAACTGTCTGTGCCTGTCAGGCAAACCCCTGATTAACCAATCAACTTGGACGAAGAAAATGTTACTGTATTAATAGTATGACGTCACATCTGTCGCAATGCAATTCTAGAACCACAGGCCAAGCTCTGAAGGCCCCTACAACCATGATCGGCGAACCGGTGGCACACGTGCCCTAAGTGGCACGTGGAGCCGTATCTGCAGGCATACTCGCAGTCGCTCATCTCAGTTTGACTACTGCAACGCTCTCTACATGGGGCTACCTTTGTAGAGTGTTCGGAAACTTCAAATCGTGCAGAATGCCCTCCTTCTTCCAACGAAATGACACACACACACACGTTTCTCTGCTTTGGTTTCAAAGGCATGAAAAAGCAACAAAGTCCAGCACACAAGATTTCAGACACACACACGTTTGAAAATTCAAAACAATGTTCTTTATCACAAAATTCAAAATAAACAAAGCACTCTTTTTGTAATGCAAAGAGCACTCGTCCCAAAACAACCGGGTAGTCTGTACAATTTCCCTTAAGCAGTCATTAAATACTTAGCTAGAAGCTGTGAAGAAACTTCACACCCCTTCTTCTTCCAACGAAGTGAGGCACACACACGCGTGCACACACACACACACACGTTGCTCTGCTTTGTTTTCAAAGGCGTGAAAAAACAACAAAGTCCAGCACACAAGATTCCTGATGAAACTGCAACAGATACTCTTCCACAATGGCCAAACCCACATGCTGCCCTAATTACTGGAGCCCCACCCAAACACAGGTGGCCTCCCTTATTTCCTGTAATATGTTCTTACTTGGTCTCTTCTATGCATAATCCTGTGCTTGCGTGGGTCCAAACTGTCATCATCTGAAGCTATAGAAGATAAGGAAGATTGACTGCCTTGGCGGTGTGCCAAGCCCTCCTCTGCCGAGTCACTCCCACCTTCTTCTTCATCCGAGGAAACTAAACTCTGAACTGATTCTGTCGACAATAACACAGGCCTGTGACATGTTGAAGTTTCCCCTGCATCCACCTCCCCATTCCCTGGGGCAGGAGCTGGGCCAGAGCCAACCACAACACACCCATGTTTCTACAACACTCCGCGGCCTGCATTGGCTGCCGATTGGTTTCCAGACACAATTCAAAGTGTTGGTGATGACCTATAAAGCCCTACATGGCATTGGACCAGATTACTTACAGGACCGCTTTTTACCGCACAAATCCCAGCGGCCGATAAGTTCCCACAGAGTTGTCCTTCTCCAGGTCCCGCCGACCAGATAATGTCATCTGGCGGGGCCTAGGGGGAGAGCCTTCTGTGTGGTGGCCCCGGCCCTCTGGAATCAGCTCCCTCTGGAAATTCGCACTGCTCCCACCCTCCCACCCAATCCTTAGATTGATTGTGTGCTTGTTTTTTAATATTCTGGGGTTGTTTTTTATGAATTTTTTAGCTTAACATTGTAACTGGATTGGTGGGTATTGGATTTGTTATTATGTATTGTTTTTACTTTGTTGTGAGCCGCCCCGAGTTTGCGGAGAGGGGCGGCATATAAATCCAATAAATCTAATCTAATCTAATCTTGCCTCTCACAAGACCCTTAAGACCCATCTATGTCACCAGGCATGGGACAGCTAGATCATGCCCCCTCTTCTTTCTGACCATTAAATGTTATGTGTGGATGTGATCGAGTAGATTGACTGTTTTTTAAGATAATGGCATTTTAGCTTACAGTTTTAATTATTAGATTTGTATATATATTGTTTTGTACTGTATTTTGTGAGCCGCCCCGGGTCTTCAGAGAGGGGCGGCATAAAGTCTAATAAATAATAATAATAATAATAATAATAATAATAATAATAATAATAATAATAATAATGCACGCTGGACGCAGTACCAAAGGATCTCAGCGGACATTTGAAAACCATCGGAATTGACAAAATCTCCATCTGTCAATTGCAAAAGGCCACTTTACTGGGATCGGCAAACATAATTCGCCGCTACATCACTCAGTCCTAAGTGCTTGGGAAGCGCCCGACTGGTGATGAAATACGAAATCCAGCATAGTGATCTCGTTTGCTGTGTTGTACTGACATAATAATAATAATGGTAGTAATAGTAATAGTAATAATAATAATAATTTCAAGCTGTTGCCCTCGCTCACCTCCAACACGCATGTATCTGCCAGCCAGCTGATTTTCCACCCTTCCTCTCCCAGGAATCTCCACGAAGCCCATTTTGAATACCAGGTTAGTACAGGGCTTACACGGAGGCTCTGGGAGGGTGTTTTTGGCATCTGGAGACCCTCCAGGGGGCAGGGGAGGCCATTTTGCCCTCTGGAGTCTCCAGGAAAGCCTCTGGAGCCTGGGGAGGATGAAAAACAGGTGTACCAAGCCCACCAGATGTCAAGAAATGAGCCATTTCTGGCCTCCAGAGGGTCTCCAGGAGACAAGGGAGGCAGTTTTCACCCTTCGGAGGCTTCAGGGAGGCCTGCTAAGCCCAAAATGGGGCATCAATGCACAGGGGATACAGGGGGGTTGCGCACACTACCAATTTGGGCAAACAGGTGCGAACCGGGACGAACCCACCACTGCTACAGCTTTCATCCAGCCTCAGCTGTCCACTTCTAATAAGAATAAGAATAATTTATTAGATTTGTATGCCGCCCCTCTCTGAAGACTCGGGGAGGCTCACAACACAATACACAATGTACAAATCCAATACTAAAAAACAGATTAAAACCCTTATCATAAAAATTAATCACAAGCAAACCATACATAAATCATAGTAGCTAAGGAGAATATCAACTTCCCCAAGCCTGGCGACATAGGTGCATTTTTAGGAGCTTGAGAAAGGCAAGGAGAGTGGGGGTAGTTCTAATCTCCAGGGGGAGTTGATTCCAGAGGGCTGGGGCCGCCACAGAGAAGGCTCTTCCCCTTGGTCCCGCCAGATGGCATTGCTTAGCTGACGGGACATGGAGAAGGCCAACTCTGTGGGACCTAACCGATCGCTGGGATTCGTGCAGCAGAAGGCAGTCCCATAGGTATTCTGATCTGATGCCATGTAGGGCTTTATAGGTCATAACCAACACTTTGAATTGTGACCGGAAACTGATCGGCAACCAATGCAGGCTGAGGAGTGTTGGTGTAACATGGACATACTCAGGGAAGCCCATGATTGCTCTCGCAGCTGCATTCTGCACGATCTGAAGTTTCCAAACACTCTTCAAAGGTAACCCCATGTAGAGAGCATTACAGTAGTCAAACCTCGAGGTGATGAGGGCATGAGTGACTGTGAGCAGTGGTTCCCGGTCCACATAGGGTCGCAACTGGTGCACCAGGGGAACTTGAGCAAACGCCCTCCTCAGCACAGCTGAAAGATAGTGCTCTAATGTGAGCTGTGGATCAAGGAGGACGCCCAAGTTGCGAACCCTCTACGAGATGCAAAACGTATTTTCACGATTCCAGAGCTCACCAAGGACATTCAAAAGCCACCGCACTGAGGAAGACTGATGATCTCAACAGACGGCACTTTGTCCCTTGCTTTCAGAGCGAAAACCTGTAGTCTCTGACCCGATATGTTCAAGGCATTTGCTAGCACGGATTAAGATTTGATCTCATCACTTGGACTGGCCAGTCGGCGAGGCACATTCTGCAAGTTCCAAAGCTGGCTCTATGCGCAGGTGTTCATGTTTTACAGCTGGCAGAAAATGGCGTGGCTTTACATTTTTTTAAAACACCGCTGGAAAGCCGCTGAAAGAAACTAGAGCGAAAGCTACCTCGCTGGGAGATTGTCACATTACTTGGAAACTTAACGTTAGACGCTAATGCATTATTGAACCGATGCCAAGATCCTTATGCGCAGCATAGGGGGTGGAAGGGGAAGAGCAAAGCTGACAGTTTATTCTGGGATCCGCTTGGTAGTACGGCTGCCATCCTGGGAAATACCAAAATAACAAAGAGCGCATAGATAACCCGGTCAATTAGAAGTAATTGCTCAGTAGTTAGGATACAAGTACTACCTTCATTTGGGGGGGGGGGGTTGGATTCCTTGCAAGCAGAATGGAGATTGGCAGAAGAATAAAAATAAATTTTGCAGCCACTCTAGAACGCCGTATAGAGAATGCCACTGTCTATGCGACTTTTCGGTGAAATCACATTCACCATCATCAGGCTGAAGTTGTAAGCTTCATGCTGCTGTAAATATAGATATACAGTAAATATAAACTATATTTACAGCAGCACGAAGCTTACAACTTCAGCCTGATGATGGTGAATGTGATTTCACCGAAACGTCGCATAGACACTCAAAATATTACACAGGGCAAAACCCGAACTCAGAACAATCTACATACCCAGTGGGTATGGCTAGCTGATGAGGCCAAAATAAGGCCGAAATAGATCTATCCTAGTCTCCCTTAATTTTCAAATTCAGCAAAAAAACATGTGACACATAAAGATAGAATTGTCGGCTATCAATAAAATTAACTGCCTTGGAAATGGCCCTGGGTTGGGCCGAGAGGCAAATAAGGAACTGTGATGTTCCTTCAATACACCAGGATGATTCGACACAAAAATATGTAACTCTTCCCTGGTGCAGAGCTGAAGGGATTGGATACTGTAGCCTAGAGGATAATTCTCTGCCTTACAAGGCAAAGGTTGCAGGTTCAAGTCCCAGTGGGTATGGCTAGCTGATGAGGCCAAAATAAGGCCGAAATACATCAATCCTAGTCTCCCTTAATTTTCAAATTCAGCAAAAAAAATGTGACATATATATATATATATATATATATATATATATTCAATATATATATACAATATATATATATAGCAATATTGAACAACAGAGTTCTTGATGAGAGCGGGATCGATAAGAGGAACGACAGTAAAATATTAGCAGGTTGTTAAAAATGAGAAATGGCAGTAGCACTATATAATGATATAAAACAAAATGTACTTATTGTTTAGATTTAAACATATAGAACTTTATTTTACGATGTAGGTGACATATTACGAATAGCTTCTTTTACTAAAGATACATATATACAGAGAGAATTTTTAATTAGCTATATAATATAAGATTAAATTTAGATAAAAGGGATTTTATTATTCTTTACATTGTTATAACCTTTTGTAGTAAGACGGTGAAGGAAAAGTTTTAAGTTAGAATTTTAAGAATTGCTAATAACGTATAAAATTAACAGAAAATTTACTAAATTAAATTACAGTCACAGGTCCTGCTTTTATTACAACAAAGAAATGGGAGATATTTGCCCCTTCCCCCCTCCCATCCCAAAAAGGTGTTATCCTCTCTAAAGTTATTCCCCCTCCTCTTCGCTCCATTGATTAATTTCTTAGCTCAATAACAATTGGCTGCCCTGGGAAATGCTTGTGAATATTTTATGCCATGTAAAACATCTGGATCCAATTTGGCCAAGCAACATTTGTGAGTTAAAGCTGGCGTTTGGCCAAACCCCTCTAGGCAATTCAGATGCTCCGTTAATGATTAAAAAAAAAAAAAAAAAAAAAGTTTTGCTTGGGAGATAAATTTACTATCAATTTTGCTTACCTCCAAGCAGTTAGTATCTTCATGGCATTGGACCAGAGTATCTCCGGGACCGCCTTCTGCCGCACGAATCCCAGCGACTGGTTAGGTCCCACAGAGTTGGCCTTCTCCGGGTCCTGTCGACGAAACAATGTCATCTGGCAGGACCCAGGGGAAGAGCCTTCTTTGTGGTGGCCCCGACCCTCTGGAAACAACTTCCCCCAGAGATTAGGATTGCCCCCACCCTCCTTGCCTTTCGCAAACTCCTTAAAACCCACCTCTGCCATCAGGCATGGGGAAATTGATTCCCCTGGGCCGTTCCCGCTTTACGTATGGTTTGTATGAGACGTATGGTTATTTTTTATATTAAGGGTTTTTAATTGTTTTTAACTATTGGATTTGTATTGTTCTGTTGTTGTGAGCTGCCCCGAGTCTTTGGAGAGGGGGGGGGGCATACAAATCTAATGAATAAATGAATGAATGAATGAATGAAAATACAAAATACAAAAAGATATTGACAAAATTGAACGGGTCCAAAGATGGGCTACAAGAATGGTGGAAGGTCTTAAGCATAAAACGTATCAGGAAAGACTTGATGAACTCAATCTGTATAGAAGGAAAAGGGGGGACATGATCGAAACATTTAAATATATTAAAGGGTTAAATAAGGTCCAGGAGGGAAGTGTTTTTAATAGGAAAGTGAACAAAAGAACAAGGGGACACAATCTGAAGTTAGTTGGGGGAAAGATCAAAAGCAACAAGAGAAAATATTATTTCACTGCAAGAGTAGTAGATCCTTGGAACAAACTTCCAGCAGACGTGGTTGGTAAATCCACAGGAACTGAATTTAAACATGCCTGGGATAAACATATATCCATTGTAAGATAAAATACAGGAAATAGTATAAGGGCAGACTAGATGGACCATGAGGTCTTTTTCTGCCGTCAGTCTTCTATGTTTCTATGTTTCTATGAATGAATGAATCAATCAATCAATTAATCACTTAATCAATCAATCAATCTTAGGGATGATGTTTGTCCATTGTGTTCGAAGAGGACCGCGAAATCTAACCGGTTGTGGGCTGTCCACAAAATGTTCACAGGTGGCTGGTAAGGTCTATACAGGGACGAAATGTTCTGCCACATGTTGGGCAAACATGTTTGGACACCATTGTTGCAGCATTTGAAGCTCCAACTTAGCAGAGTGTCCACTTCTCTCCTGTTATGGTTTTTCTTCTATATTCAGATATCTATTTTTTGTAAGTAAAGTTTTTTATTTTTTCACCACCGTGAAAACATGCATACATAACAATGCGTATATCTTCAATGAGTAACTATACTTATAAGGTCTATTGTATAAAAAATAATAAAATATCCTAAATCTCATTTCCAATCCTAAATTATTCAGTCTATGTAAGAAAAAAAAGAAACTATATCTAATTTTAACTTTAAAAAAAATAGACTCAACGATTTTCTTCATTTTTCAGTTCTAATAATCAAATTTTTAGCTCTTCAATTCCATTTCAAACCTACTTCTAATTCAGTTATAAATATGTGTTGCATGTTTATCTAATGCTGCCTCCTTTTCTCTTTTTGTCATCCAGGTTCTCTCAATTATATTTCTCATTTCTTTATCTCTTCTAGATTAAAATTACACTACATTAAAATGATATCTGGCATGTTGATCGATCTTGTGCCAGGGTTTCCCAAGATGTGGTGACAATAGAGACTTGAAGGAGGCTTTCAAAGGGTCTTATCATCGCTTCCTTTGTCCCCTGTGCTTAGGGGTAACAAGGCGATGAAACCGCGACTTCAAAGTAAGATCCTCCAAGTTGGGATGAGTGAATTATTAGGGGATATCAATCATGGAATCTTAAATTTCTTAAATGTAGTCTTCAATTTACAACCACAACTGAGCCCAAAATTTATGTTGCTAAGTGAGTTTATTTATTAATTATTTATTTTATTAATCAGATTTTTATGCCGCCCCTCTCCGCAGACTCGGGGCGGCTAACAACAATAAAAAGACAAGGTAAACAAATCTAATATTAAAAATAATCTAAAAAACCCCAATTTAAAGAACCAATCATACATACAAACATACCATGTATAAATTCTATAAGCCTAGGGGGAAGGGAAAATTTCAATTCCCCCATGCCTGACGACAGAGGTGGGTTTTGAGGAGCTTACGAAAGGCAAGGAGGGTGGGGGCAACTCTGATATCTGGGGGGAGTTGGTTCCAGAGGGTCGGGGCCGCCGCAAAGAAGGCTCTTCCCCTGGGTCCCGCCAGACGACATTGTTTAGTCGACGGGACCCGGAGAAGGCCAACTCTGTGGGACCTAACTGGTCGCTGGGATTCATGCGGCAGAAGGCAGCCCCCCCTCCCAAAAAAATCTGAGAAATACATCAGAATTCAAGACTTTGCCTTATTCAAAGTTCCAATTTATTAACAGAACCATGTCAGCACAACTGGAGAAACCTGAATCTAAGGTTATGAAAAAAGCTTCGAAAAAGCTACATTCAATTCAGAGTATAAGGAGCACCCAAATGTCCAGTCTCTTTTGGGGGGGGGGGCAGGAAGGTGCATCTTATACTCCGAAAAATACGGTAATTATTTATTATACATTAAACAGCAAGGCAAATTGAGACTTTTAGAGTATTGGGGGTTTTTTGGGGGGGGGGGGAAATAAGCAACATAATGACTGTAATCAGAAATATTTTTAATAAGCATGTTGGTATAATGGGAAGGCACAATGGGAGGGAATTTAAAACTCAGTAATTTTCCAATATTGCTTTTCTTTTTCTTTCATTTTTATTCCTTTTTTAAAAACAAGTCTTTTAGTATTTTTTTTTTAAAAAAATACCATAATGAACTTCAAATTTCATGAAAACAATTATATCCGGGGTATTCTTTGGCTTATATGATAAAAACAGGCCCTCTTTTATCAATGGAACTAATCTTAAGGTTGTATTTAAGCCTATATATATGGTCTACTTTCTAAATTTGTTTGTAACGTCCTTTGTCACTTTCTCATTTTCCTTCTTCCTTTTCCTTCTTTGTTTTCTGTTTACCCAAACGGTTGGATAAACTCCCCAAAGAACAAAACCCCTAAGATGGGAATTCCTGCTCTTTGGCAGACGTCAGTCAATTCGATTGACAAAAATAATAGATCCAAAACCCAGTTCCGTTTGGCCAAGGTTCTATTTATCACCAGCAAATTGTTCCGGCTTTTTAATATCTAATCTTTCAAAGAGGAAAGTGCCATTTGGCCAAAATCAATCTTTTGGCACAGGGAAATGAGGCGGATGAAACACCTTTGAAGGGACTCATTCCAATTTTTCAAGATCTACCGGTGCTGAGTTAGCGAGGTGAAATTCAATATTATTTCCTTACTGGTTCTATGGGCTTGGTGGGTTTAGCAGGGGGAGGATACTGCAAAATCCCCATTTCCACCCCACTCCCAGGGAAGGATACTGCAAATCTCCATTCTCTCCCCACTCCTGGGGAAGGATTCTGCAAAATCTCCATTCTTTCCCCACTCCTGGGGAAGGATACTGTAAAATCTCCATTCTCTCCCCACTCCTGGGGAAGGATACTGTAAAATCTCCATTCTCTCCCCACTCCTGGGGAAGGATACTGCAAAATCTCCATTCTTTCCCCACTCCCAGGGAAGGATACTGCAAATCTCCATTCTTTCCCCACTCCTGGGGAAGGATACTGTAAAATCTCCATTCTTTCCCCACTCCTGGGGAAGGATTCTGCAAAATCTCCATTCTTTCCCCACTCCCAGGGAAGGATACTGCAAATCTCCATTCTTTCCCCACTCCTGGGGAAGGATTCTGCAAAATCTCCATTCTCTCTCCACTCCTGGGGAAAGATACTGCAAAATCTCCATTCCTTCCCCACTCCCAGGGAAGGATACTGCAAATCTCCATTCTCTCCCCACTCCTGGGGAAAGATACTGCAAAATATCCATTCTCTCCCCACTCCTGGGGAAGGATTCTGCAAAATCTCCATTCTTTCCCCACTCCTGGGGAAGGATACTGCAAAATCTCCATTCTCTCCCCACTCCTGGGGAAGGATACTGCAAAATCACCATTCTCTCCCCACTCCTGGAGAAGGATACTGCAAAATCTCCATTCTTTCCCCACTCCTGGGGAAGGATACTGCAAAATCTCCATTCTCTCCCCACTCCTGGGGAAGGATACTGCAAATCTCCATTCTTTCCCCACTCCTGGGGAAGGATACTGCAAATCTCCATTCTTCCCCTACTCCTGGGGAAGGATTCTGCAAAATCTCCATTCTTTCCCCACTCCTGGGGAAGGATACTGTAAAATCTCCATTCTCTCCCCACTCCTGGGGAAGGATACTGCAAAATCTCCATTCTCTCCCCACTCCTGGGGAAGGATACTGCAAAATCTCCATTCTCTCCCCACTCCTGGGGAAGGATACTGCAAAATCTCCATTCTTTCCCCACTCCTGGGGAAGGATACTGCAAAATCTCCATTCTCTCTCCACTCCTGGGGAAGGATACTGCAAAATCTCCATTCTCTCCCCACTCCTGGGGAAGGATACTGCAAAATCTCCATTCTCTCTCCACTCCTGGGGAAGGATACTGCAAAATCTCCATTCTCTCTCCACTCCTGGGGAAGGATACTGCAAAATCTCCATTCTCTCCCCACTCCTGGGGAAGGATACTGCAAAATCTCCATTCTTTCCCCACTCCTGGGGAAGGATACTGCAAATCTACATTCTCTCCCCACTCCTGGGGAAGGATACTGCAAAATCTACATTCTCTCCCTACTCCTGGGGAAGGATTCTGCAAAATCTCCATTCTCTCCCCACTCCTGGGGAAGGATACTGCAAAATCACCATTCTCTCCCCACTCCTGGGGAAGGATACTACAAAATCTCCATTTTTTCCTCACTCCTAGGAAAGGATACTGCAAAATCTCCATTCTTTCCTCACTCCTGGGGAAGGATTCTGCAAAGTCTCCACTCCCACCCCACTCTGGGGCCACCCAGAGGTGGTATTTCCTTTATTTATTTATTTATTTACTTACCTACTTACTTACATACTTACTTACTTACTTACCTACTTACTTACTTACTTACTTAGACTTACTACTCAAAATTTCCACTACTGGTTCTCCAGAACCGGTCAAAACCTGCTGGCTTTCTCCCCTGCTTTTGGGAGCATTGCAAGGCCTCATTCCAATTTTGTAAATTCTGCTGGTGCTAAATTAACAACTATACCTTCTGGCTGTGTCTACACTTGGTTTGCTACACTTATGTTGTGTTAAGGACCAGCATAAAGGATACCAGACTGGCTATCTTCTGATCCTCAGTCAGTAAGAAGGACAGACCTACAGCTCACTGCTTTCTGGTTATGGGTCAGCTCTTCAATGTGTCTTCTGAATCTCTTGGGTCAGCTCGATGAAGATTTATTCCACCTTTCCGAACAGGATATTTATTTTCTTCTACACAGAGAGCCCAAAGGTGCTTTTTCAAGAGGCAATGGATGAAAATGTATCAAGGAGAGAAGCAACTTAGAACTAAAGAGAACTTTCCCGAAAGTTAGAACAAAGGGAGCAACTTGCCCCCAGAAGTTGTGAATTATTATTATTATTATTATTATTATTATTATTATTATTATTATTAATCACATTTGTATGTCGCCCCTCTCCGAAGACTCGGGGCAGCTCACAACAGTAATAAAAACAATATAGTAGTGGAACAAATCTAATATTAAAAACATATAAAACCCTATCATTATTTAAAAAACCAAACAGCACATTCATGCCAAACATAAAACAAAGTATAAAAAAGCCTGGGGGAAAGGTGTCTCAACTCCCCCATGCCTGGCGGTATAAGTGAGTCTTGAGTAGTTTACGAAAGACAAGGAGGGTGGGGGCAGTTCTAATCTCCGGGGGGAGTTGGTTCCAGAGGGCCAGGGCCGCCACAGAGAAGGCTCTTCCCCTGGGGCCCGCCAAACAACTGCTCCAACACTGGGTGTTTTTAAGAAGATGTTGGGTAATCATTTGTCTGAAGTGGTGCAGGGTTTCCTGCTTTAGCAGGGGGTTGGACTAGAAGACCTCCAAGGTCCCTTCCAACTCTGTTGTTTGGTTCTGTTCTGTTCTGTTCTACTAGCCCAGGGGGCAGGCAAAGTTGGCTCTTCTGTGACATGTGGACTTCCACTACCAAAATTCCTGAGCTAGTGCGATTGGCTCAGGAATTCTGGGAGTTGAAGTCCACAACTCATTGAAGAGCCAACTTTGCCTACCCCTGTACTAGCCCATCTCAGGCCCCTAACTTTATTTTATTTTAATTATTTATTTATTTATTTTGTCCAATACACAATGAAGGTTTTAGTGGGTATATACACATAATAAAATACATGATGAAGGTTATAGAGGAGATACTCATAGTAAAATATATCTAAGAAATAATAGAAAAGAAGATAAAGTAATAGAACATATCAATGAAAGAATAGAAGAAGAGATATAGGAATAGAAGAAAGGTATAGGAGATATAGGAGAGCAATAGGACAGGGGACGGAAGGCACTCTAGTGCACTTGTACTCGCCCCTTACTGACCTCTTAGGAATCTGGATAGATCAACCGTAGATAATCTAAGGGTAAAGTGTTGGGGGTTTGGGGATGACACTATGGAAGCCGGTAATGAGTTCCAAGCTTCAACAACTCGGTTACTGAAGTCATATTTTTTACAGTCAAGTTTGGAGCGGTTAATATTAAGTTTAAATCTGTTGTGTGCTCTTGTGTTGTTGTGGTTGAAGCTGAAGTAGTCGCCGACAGGCAGGACGTTGCAGCATATGATCTTGTGGGCAATACTTAGATCTTGTTTAAGGCGTCTTAGTTCTAAACTTTCTAGGGCCGGGATTGAAAGTCTAGTCTCATAGGGTATTCTGTTTCGAGTGGAGGAGTGAAGGGCTCTTCTGGTGAAGTATCTTTGGACATTTTCAAGGGTGTTTAATGTCTGAGATGCGATATGGGTTCCAAACAGATGAGCTGTATTCGAGGATGGGTCTGGCAAAAGTTTTGTAAACTCTGGTAAGTAGTGAGAGATTGCCAGAGCAGAAGCTACGTAGGATTAGGTTTACAACTCTTGAAGCCTTCTTGGCTATATTGTTGTAGTGGTCCTTCAGAATATAGTACAGGCAGCAGAAATCTTGAGTCTCATTAATTCAGTGCTGGGTAAAAAGATACTCGGCACTATTGACAGAGGGGATTACAAGCCATAAAGTTTATCCTGAATCCTTACCTGCTAAAACATATTCCGAGAAAGGACTGGATCATTCTGAAGTGGAGAAGATTAAGAGGAAGGCAACAGTATTCTTCAAACACTTGAAAGGCAAAAAAAAGGGGGGATATTTATCTTTGCTTTAAGCAATCTTGTAGTCTAGCTATTTTCAAACGACAACCTCATTGAAACTTCAAGCCGCTGCGTTCAATCCAAAGACAATAGACGTTGCTCTTTTGTAACTCTGGTTATTGTCTTCGTAGCTTGCAAATTTCAAGTTAAAAACCACAAAGACCTGGAGAAATCGAGGCTTGTTCGACAATGCAAGAGTTTTGCCTTTGGAATTGCCAAGTTCTCTTTTGCTGGAGAGCCTGATATGGAAGTTGAGGGGTGTTGGGCTATGGCCCTTGATTTACCACCACAATTGAGCCCAACATGTTAAGTGAGTTTCCCCCCTACTTTATGATTTTTCTTGCCACATTTGTTGATCAGTGAATCGCCGCAGTTCTTAAATTAGTCACACGGTTGATTAGTGCAGTGTTTCCCAACCTTGGCAACTTGAAGATATCTGGACTTCAACTCCCAGAATTCCCCAGCCAGCGAATGCTGGCTGGGGAATTCTGGGAGTTGAAGTCCAGATATCTTCAAGTTGCCAAGGTTGGGATACACTGGATTAGTGAATCTGGATTCCCCATTGACTTTTGCTTGTCAGAAGGGAATCTGAAAATAATAATAATAATAATAATAATAATAATAATAATAATAATAATATAAATAATAATAATTTATTAGATTTGTATGCCATCCCTCTCCAAGGACTCGGAGCAGCTCACAACAATAAAACATCATATACAAAGCCAATGTTAAAACAGTCTTTAAAAACCCCTTATTAAAAAGTCATACAGCCCAAACACACCATCCTTAAAATCAAAGGCAGCTAAGGATATATCAATTTTTCCATGCCTGGCGACATAGATGTTTTCAAAAGTTTGCAAAAAGCAAGGAGGGTGGGGGCAGTCCTAATCTCCAGGGGGAGCTGATTTCAGAGGGCCGGGGCTGCCACTGAGAAGGCTCTTCCCCTGGGTCCCGCCAGACGGCATTGTTTCGTCGATGGGACCTGGAGAAGACCAACTCTGTGGGACCTAATCGGTCACTGGGATTCGTGTGATCCCGGGACATTGCAACCGGTCATAAATGTGAGTCAGTTGTTGAGCATTGAGTTATAAAATATAACTCTCTACATGGGGCTACCTCTGAAGAGCGTTCGGAAACACACAGACACACACACACATATATATATATACTGTATATGTAACATATTTTGCTGATAAGGAAAAGAGGGATTAATATAGATCTATTTCAAGCTATTTTGCTCTCATCAGCTTACACACGGACCCTTACACACACACACACACACACACACACACACACACACACACACATATATATTGCTATGCATACACACACACATATACTTATACTGTATATGTAACATATTTTTGCTGATAATGAAATATATAAATACATATACAGACACACACACACACATATATTGGTGAATGTTTTTTCACCTCCTTCTCCCCCCCCCCCCTTTGCTTGATCTGTATCCTCCTGCTGGGTTGGCAGCGTAAACCACCAATAAACCAAGATTTCTTCACAAGGGCGAATTCCGACCTAACCAAGACTCCTCCCTTTCTTCCTCCAGCCAGCCGGGTCCGAGCGCGCCTGCGCGTCAGGTGAAAGGAGGAAAGGGGGGGGGGGAGAAAGCGGCGGGGACGGCAGCCTCGGGAAAGAGCAAGTGCCCGCGAGGCAGGTGCGCGCGCAGCCGCCGGAGAGCTTTACCTCGCGCGCCCCCTCCCGCCTCAGTCGCGCTTCGGATAGAGAAAAAAAAAGAGAGAGAAAGATCGCCTGGGTCGGTCGGTCGCCTATTTTTTTTGTTTTTCGTCTTTTCCTTTTCTTCCTCCGACCGGTTCGTCGGTTGGTTGGCCGCGCCCGCGCGCACGAGTCTTGTCCCCCCCCCCCACCTTCGCTTGAGGAGCCACGCAGCGCCCCGCCGGCCGGCCCGGCCCGCCTCTCTTGTCTCCCTCCCTCCCTCTTTTTTTGTTTGTGTGTTTGCTGCCTCCCTCGCGCGCCTCCTTTTCTCCTCCTCCTGTTCGTCGCCTTCAACGAACGCCCGCTCGATCCTCGCGGACACTCCGGGTGGGAGCCAGGCCGAGGCTCAGCCCAGCCCAGCGCCCACAGGTGAGGAGGGAAACCTTGGCCCACCGCGCCGCTTTCCACTAGACCGGGCCTGGTCAGGCCTGGATTGCGGCGTTCCCCTCACGCCGTGGCCTAGCGACGCGGTCGGGCCTTTTCTGAGGGAGAAAAAAATTCTGAGGGGAAAAAAAAACGCCAACCGGGCCTGGCGAAACGGAGGGGCCAACCGGGCCGCTGCCCAGGCGTTTCTCTTTCGGCGGAGGGGCTTTTGCCTTCAGGGGAAGCCGGACCGGGCGGGAGGAGGAGGGCCCAGGCCCGCCGAACAAAAGGAGCCGCTCCGGTGGCGGGGGTGGGGCGGGGAAAGAAGGCGGCTGAGGCGAGGAGGCTGACGAGGCCCAGACACGGGCTTCTCTCGCACGCGCAGCAACGGACGGGGAGGGGGGGAAGGAATCCGACCCATCGATCAGAATAGAGCTGAAAGGGGCCTTGGAGGTCTTCTAGTCCAGCCTCCTGCTCAAGGAGAAGAACCCCCTCTCCCTATACGGTGCCCTGAGCTTCCCACATACGCACATACACGGAAAAGCTGTTTTATAGTTAACCGGCAACTTGGTTTTTGTTGGCTTTTGCAACAGGCCGGTCTTTTTGTGAGGCGGAGAAGCGGAAGCTGAAGTGTGAGTCTGGGCATATAGGCACCTTTCTTTCTTTCTTTCTTTCTTTCTTTCTTTCTTTCTTTCTTTCTTTCTTTCTTTCTTTCTTTCTTTCTTTCTTTCTTTCTTACTTTCTGTCTTTTTCTATCTATCTCTGCCTGTCTGTCTATCCATCCATCTGATCTCCAGAAGAGAAGGGGTTGGACTAGAAGACCTCCAAGGACCCTCCCAAATCTAATTCCAGTAAATTATGTATCTTTACTATCTATACAGTCTATCTATCTAATCTAACTATCTGCCTGCCTGCCTCTCTCTCTCTCTCTGCCAGGCTGTTTGTATATCTATCGTCTGTCTATTCCTCTATCTTTCTATTCATCTACCTATCAATCCATCAACCTGCCTTACCTGCCTCTCTTTCTGCCGTCCTGTATATCATCTATCTATCTATCTATCTATCTATCTATCATCTATCTATCTATCTATCTATCTATCTATCTATCTATCTATCTTTATCTCTCTCTCTCTTTGTCTATCCATCCATTATCTATCAATCTATCACTCTCCACCCACCCACCCATCCATCCATTGTCTAACTCTATCTATTCATCTCTCTCTCCACCCATTCATCTATCAGCCAGCCTGCCTGACTTCCTCTCTTTCTGTATATTATATTATCTGCCGGCCTGTATATTATATTATCTATCTATCATCAAACTTCTATGTATATCTATCTACCAACTTACCTACCTCCATTCATCCTGTCTTCACTCATCCATTCATTATCTCTCTGATTTGTCCACTCTCCCTTTCTTTTAGTATAGTAGCCTTGTGACTGAGAAGAACTAAGATGCCCTTTTCCCACTTTCTTTTCTCTTTCTTTTCTTTGGGAGGCTTTCATCCTTATCCTAAAGAAATGAAATCAGGAATGAGGAGGGTGAGGGTTGATAAACTTTTCTCCTCCCATTCCTGACTTTAGAAAATCCGCATCTTCAATCCAGGGGTTTCCTCTCTGGATAATGCATGCAGAGAGAGAGGAAAAGGGCTGTGGGAAGCTTCAATACTTCTCTTTTTCTGGATCCATTAAAAAAAACAACAGCTGCCACTTGCTGGTTGGCAGTTCTGCATTTTGACTTCAAGGTAAATCCCATTGGATGGTTTTGCTTGGGTGGAGTGAGGTTCAGAAACTCAGTTTGACTGGGTAGACTGATTATTTTGAATTAAATCCCACTGGGTTCAGTAGAGTTTTCTCCCAGGTAAGTGTACCTGGGACTGTAGCTCTGATTATAAGCTTTGGGAGATCTTTCCAAGCTGTCCTCATCCCTAATTGTCCTACCAGAGATCTCCTTTCTCTCTTTCCAACTGTCTCTGTTCTTGCATGATGCCATGCCTACCTACTACACATTGCTGTATGTTTTTTGATGTACATGAACAAGTGTATCTTGTTTATCTTTGTAGAGAAGGAATAATTCAGGGCTAACATTGCATTGGAAAAAATTTGGCAAGTGCCACAGGTATGGAAACTAAAGGTGGTGAAATCTAGAAAATTTCCCATTTCTTCCCCTCTAAAAACAGATTTTTAAATGTCAAAAGAGAGGAACAGGGGACTTGCATGTGTAAAATAGAAGTCCAGCTATCCCTTGGGCTGTGCAAGATACTTGAATAATTTGGATGTTGGCCATCACTTTAAAGTTAGCAGCATCCTTCACTATTGTGGAATCAATGGAATGCATGGGCACATTTTCTATTTTAACTACTGATGAGCAAAGTAACTCTTGTTCAATTCAAAACTTGTGTTTATGCTTTGAAAGATTCAATACATCTTTTTGTTTTATGTTTGTAACTTGTAATCTTTGAATCAAATGAAAATGTTTCTTTTGGAGCAGATTTATGGAGTGATGTTAAATGGTAACAGTAATTGCCTATCTGAGTTTATTGTGTTCTTACTTTCTCACATTTATGTTTTGTCAGTGTATATTAAAGCATTTATATGGATGCTTGTAAAAGTGAGAGTAGCAATGACCTAATGGAGCCAAACTATTTTGACAGATGAAAGATACTGCAGGAATACTGTCATTTTTCGGGATCAGACTTTAAAAACAAGCTACTGAATACATATTGCGTTGAAATTAATTTTTCATTTTTACATTTAAAAATCCTCATCAGTTGCACCACAGACATTAATTATAAACAAAGATAGCTCATTTCTTTTTTAGATACAAGTAGTAACTTATTGAAAGGGGGGGAAAGGCAAGTTCTAACTATGGAATTTGAAGGCAAACCCATTCCTCATTGAGATCGGTTACTAAATTTGCTTTGACATTAATGCACATAGGAGCTTAAGAATTGCAGACCAAATACAAATCACTTTCAGGCTCCTGATAATAGTTTGTATAAAGATAATGAACATCACAGAAAGTTCATTTCAAACTCTTACAGTTTTCCAAGATTTTAGGGAGATAATGCTACACTGAAGCAAAATTAAGTGTACATGACTCTTTTTGTAGTTAATTGAAATACAAACTGCTCCACCACCATCACAACCCAAAAAACCCAGTAGAGGTGGGCACTTAGGTATTAAGTTTGACATTCTGTTGACGTAAAGCATCAGCTTAAGGAAAAGTGTCCCAAAATTGGGATGAATGCTGACCACAAACAATTTGGACTTAAGAAATTGTTACTAGTTCTTCAACCTGAGTCAATACACAACATACAACGTGATATGTTTTATGGTGATCTAGCTGGTATGTGTTGTAACTTGTTGAATTAGTTCTGTTATTACAGTTTGTATGTATTTCCAGTTAATTGCATCCTAAATATCTTTTTAAAGGAGGATTTCAGTAGCATTGAAGTGCATTTATTTATAGTTTACCTGTATAATGAATGTGGCTGAAACATCATCAGTTTTGTTAGTACTGGATGGCAGACCACCAGGAAATATCACTGGAATTGTATGAAAATATATTTCTTATGAACCTGGAAGTCCCTCACAGCTTTTCTATGAGAACCTGGAAGAAAATGTTATTTGGCTTGTGTAATGGATGTATGTGGATGGTGTAATCTCTATCTTTGTTGAGTAGCTAATTGTTAATTCCAAGTTTCTTGTTTAATTTATACATGTGTGTGTATCACTTTACATACTAAAGTGGATTCAATATTTGTAGAGCAATAGGATTCAAGTAACTTCTGTAACATTACTTTTCAGACTTTATCCTTGTAAGTGATGTCCCTTGTTTCAGTTGAACTAGATTTCTGGTGACTTAAATTGGTTTTCTTGATAACAAGGAAGTGACTTGTTTTTTCCTCAGTGCCTTTTCAGATTTAATTTAACCTACAGCGCTGATATTTTCTAAGTACAGTATTCCATTCACACACTAAAAGACAAGTAGTTGTCACATTTTGATAGGTGACACCCGCATGAAATATTCCAACAGAGTATTATTACAGGGCATGTTTCAAAAGGGTATTTCTTTAGGTGAAACCTCAAAAGCCTTGAAAAAGTCTCCATGACCCATCATCACACAAGACTTCCTCAAAACGGGGAATAGAGGCAGGAAATGAGTATGCAGTTTTAGAGCTGGCCTCACATAGAAAAGAATGTAGGTTTGAAAGAGGTGACATTTTTAAGACCCATTACCATGCAGTGACCTTCTTGTTAGGTGGTTCTCTGAAGCCTCCACTGCACATAGTAGTAACTGTTAGAGCCTGAAATGACCTTCCAAACAGAAATATACTTTCAGTCTATCGTCCCGTCCCCTAGTGTTTTAAAGGTTTGGTTTATATCACTTAACCATTTAAAATTGCTTAATTATCTAAATCCATACACTTTTAATACAGATGCTTATACCTTTAGGTTTAAAGCTATAGGAACCCTAGGAATTTGCAGCTGTTTGCTCCATGCGTCATTAGATAAGTCCTGTTGTAACTGCTGCTATTTCTGGCATTCAGTGCATCAGAGGAACAACTTTTTTTTTGAAGGCTGCATACTAAAAGTTAGTGACAGAAGAAACCCAATTTGTTTTGATCTCACAGAGACTGAAGTAAAATTAAATACAGTTACTATTAATTCTGTAATATATTTAATAATTTATTTATGTTACATTAGCATTTAAAAACTTTTGGAGACAGCTGTTTTCATGGGAAATCTCCATAGCCTGTGTAAAATACCTTGTGTTCCATTCTTGGCATTGGCAAGTATGGCAGGCACTCTTCAGTAGCTGTCAGCCTGTGGGCCACATGGAGAGAACTAGTAGTCTTATTAATCATAAAAGGGATTGTTTATTCCAAAATGTCCATGTTACAATTTAGTGAGTTGAGCTTATCTGGAGATAGCTATGCAGTTTTCCTCACTATACAAGAGATTTACCACTGTCTCTTCGAGAATATTGTTTTGTTTTGACACCTGGAATTTCCTAGTGGTCTCCCATCCAAATATTAATCAGTCATGCCTAGCTTCCAAGCCCAGATCAAGTCTTCCTCCTGCTGGACTGTGCATAGGGAGGGAGAAGATAACAGCCTAGCTGCTGGACAAAGAGCCTCATTGGTTTCGAGAAAGTCTGCTGGCCTTGCTGCTCTTTCTGTTCCATGTTAAAGCACTAATTAAGGGAACGGAATAGTCGCTAATGTTTTGTTTTTGTTCAATATTCACTATATGTCTAAAATGTGACAAGGGGCCACTAATTAAACTCACCAGCTGCTTGTTGGAGACAGTCTGGTCCTGGGATGGGGAGGGAGGAGGGCACTATACTCAGCTCCTCTCCTAGCCTGGCTGCGGTTGGGGAAAGGCCCAGGGCTCCTTTTTCCCAGCCTTTCTTTCCCTGCATTAAGCAGGCTCTGCTTTGATGGATGCCTGCATTAGTTGACTGCATGCAGAGTCCAGCTGGTCATGTGAGGCAGATACGCCCGTTGGCTGGCTGGCCAGCCTGCCTCTTCCTTCCCGAGGCCGAAGTGAGACACCGCCTCTATTCCGTGGCTCCCTCCCCGATGTGTACGAAGAGCCGAAGAATAGCAGACTCAGGGTTCCTTCAGCAGCCAGTGGCTTTGCTGCAGAAGGCACTCGGCTGAATTCTGCAGGAGCTGCTGCAGCTATTGGATTTGTGCCGTGGCTAGTTCTGACTCTGGAGATCACCCAATATTACAAAAAGACTCGGCTGGTGGAAGTGACAATGCAGGAGCCATCCTAAGGAGCTTTTCTGATCAAAGTGGATCTAACTGCAGACTGGCTGGATTTGCAACTCCGTGGCTCTCATCTTTGCTTCCTCCCCCCCTTCTTTTCCCCAATTGGTTTATGCTCAGGATTACTTCGGAAACTACTGAAAAAGAAATGTATTTCCACACCCTGGCCATGTTCGGGAAGCTGCCTGCCTTTCATGGATTTGTGCCCCCTTCTGGGTATTGTGTTTGCGCTGTCTGTCTGCAAGCCTAGGAATTTCCAGGAGGGGCCTCTGTTTTGGATTGTTTTTGTTTCTATGGAGAAACGCAATGAGCTGTTTTACTCCTGATGACGGGGAAATCCGCCTTCAGTTTTTTGTATGCTTGGAAAGGAATCCTTGATACATGTCTGCCAGGGAATAAAAGCAACAAAAGAAAAGGTAGCACATTTCTAAGCTGATATTGTTTGGAGTCTCATATTCAAGAGTTGTAGATGTCCGTTGTGTGGCCCTGGCATATCACAGGCATTTGTCTTGTTTGTTTTAAAGAAATGTGAGAAACACCTGTAAGTTTTCAGCAGATGGTAATTTAGTTGAATTGGTCCTTTTAAGTAGCAGAACCACGTACTGTATCACAAATGAAATCTTCACATGCTTTAAATGGGAATGGAATAGTCACTAATGTTTTGCTTTTGTTCAATATTCACTATATGTCTAAAATGTGACAAAGAGGAATCCCTTTGTAATATGTTTGCAATACATTATTAAGTAATTGTGTCAGTTTGGAATTTAGCATGCCATGATATGGTAATCTAAAAGAATAATAATTTGGCAATTTGTATTTGAATTCTTGAGGTCTTTAAAAGTATTTGCCAATTAAAAATCATCATCTTTTATGTGGTTAAAAAATCTTGGAGAAAAGAGTTTGTTCATAGTTGTCTAATTGTATTTGATTTTAATTGTAGTTGTACTTGATTTTTTTCCCCTCTAATACCAAAATAGAGCAGGATCCCCTTTCTAATAGAGCAGAAATCCTACAAATACTGTGCGAAATAGAATTTTGGAATCTCAGCAAGTAGATTATATTCTCACATAATTGCTGACTGTTAAAAAGTAGTGATTTTTAGTATAGTTGGCAAGTAAAGTTTTGATGTGGTCAGAAAACAGATCTACATACATTGTGTAACACTGGAGATCTGTTTTACAGTTGGGCATGATCTGACATGCTCCATGATAATGAGGCAGGATCCCACATTCATCCACACCCTGTCATTTGTATTTTGAGAAAGTATACAAAACACTTAAAAGTTGTGAGTCACTGACTAATTCTCTTGCTGGATAAAGATTAGTTTCAGTTTTCTACTCCCAGCACAGCAGGCTTTTGCATATATTTCCATCTGTTATTGGTACAATTTGTTTTTGAAGATTTAACCATGGGGTGGGGGAAATGGGGAATACTTCCAGCTGTTAATAACTAGTAATTTGTGTGCTAATACTTTAATTGATATAATATTGAATCTGGCCTATAGATAAAGGGGGTAAGGAACAGTAATTGGAATCTCAGATTCTTTTTCTTGCATTACTTCATATAAATATTTTATAGTAATTTATACTTGGAATTATAGTGCTTTGGACACAGAAATGCTTTAAAACCCTTTACAGTAAAGCACGAGACCTACAATAGTGTGTAAACCAATACTTAGCAACTAACATGAACACAATTATAAAGAATTGGAAAATTAGGTTTTAAATAGGTCAAATAAAAATTTAGTACTTTAATAACATGCTCAGATTTTGCAGTTCTAGAAATGAAATATCATTTCAAGCAAGCTAGATATTTCAGTTTGCAAAACATGTTTTTAGTAAAGCCAGTTCAATTTAAATTGAAAGAAAGAGCTAACAGACTGGTTAGGGTGTTGGACTATGACTCAGGATTAGATTCAGGTCCACACTCAGCCAGGAAGACTGTCCTTCACAAGGATGAAAGTGGAGAAAGTTCTAGATGTGGTCTAAAGAAGTTAAATGAATACTGTACATAGAAACTTGTCCTGTCCGGTTAGATGACTGCAGTGGTGATCAGTTCCATCCAAATGGATTAAGGATTTCGTCACATGAGGGTTTTCTCTTGTAGCAAATGAGTGGCAATACAGAAAGCTACTGAGTTATTTTAAGCTCAATAAAACAGCCTGTAAAACATTTATACTAATAGGTTTAATATGAAATACAATTTTACATATATATTGTTCCACAAGGCCATCCAAAGGATCTAATTATAAATTGGCAAATAATCTAGTTAGAAAACTTTTCCAGAGCATGTTCTTGTCAATAATAAAAACTTCATATGAGAATGGGGTCCCTTCCTCAGTTTGCAAGAATCAGTAAATTCTTGATGGATTCTATAACTATGGAATACCCCTATAAATCTCTGGCAGGCCCGGGACAGGGGTTTATCCCCTGTCCTGGTGCTTCTTGACCTCTCAGCGGCTTTCGATACCATCGACCACGGTATCCTTCTGCGCCGGCTGGAGGGGTTGGGAGTGGGAGGCACTGTTCTTCAGTGGTTCTCCTCCTACCTCTCTGGTCGGTTGCAGTCGGTGTTAGTGGGGGGTCAGAGGTCGACTTCAAGGTTAATCCCTTGTGGGGTGCCTCGGGTCGGTCCTCTCCCCCCTGCTATTCAATATCTACATGAAACCACTGGGTGAGATCATCCAGGGGCATGGGGTGAGGTATCAGTATGCTGATGATACCCAGCTGTACATCTCCACCCCATGTCCAGTCAACGAAGCAGTGGAAATGATGTGCCGGTGCCTGGAGGCTGTTAGGATCTGGATGGGTGTCAACAGACTCAGACTCAACCCGGATAAGACGGAGTGGCTGTGGGTTCTGCCTCCCAGGGACAATTCCATCTGTCCGTCTATAACCCGGGGGGGGGGGGGAGAATTATTGACCCCCTCTGAGAGGGTCCACAACTTGGGCATCCTCCTCGATCCACAGCTCACATTAGAGAACCATCTTTCAGCTGTGGCGAGGGGGACGTTCGCCTGGTGCACCAGTTGCGGCCCTATCTGGACTGGGACTCACTGCTCACAGTCACTCATGCCCTCATCACCTCGAGGTTTGACTACTGTAATGCTCTCTACATGGGGCTACCTTTGAAAAGTGTTCGGAAACTTCAGATCGTGCAGAATGCAGCTGCGAGAGCAATCATGGGCTTCCCTAGGTATGCCCATGTTACACCAGCACTCCGCAGCCTGCATTGGTTGCCGATCAGTTTCCGGTCACAATTCAAAGTGTTGGTTATCACCTATAAAGCCCTTCATGGCATCGGATCAGAATATCTCCGGGACCGCCTTCTGCCGCACGAATCCCAGTGACCGGTTAGGTCCCACAGAGTTGGCCTTCTCCGGGTCCTATTGAATAAACAATGTCGTTTGGTGGGACCCAGGGGAAGAGCCTTCTCTGTGGCAGCCCCGACCCTCTGGAACCAACTCCCCCCGGAGATTAGAACTGCCCCTACCCTCCTTGCCTTTTGTAAACTCCTTAAAACCCACCTCTGCCGTCAGGCATGGGGGGATTGAGACATCTCCCCTGGCCTATACAGTTTATGCATGGTATGTTTGTGTGTATGTTTGCTTTTAATAATGGGGTTTTTAGTGTTTTTTAAATTATTAGATTTCTTGTACATTGTTTTATTGTTGCTGTGAGCCGCCCCGAGTCTATGGAGAGGGGCGGCATACAAATCTAATAAATGAATGAATAAACCTAGTGTGGGAATTGTTTCACAGCAAGTGTAAAACTCAAATGATTAATCTCTTGGCGTATGAAATAACTAGGGTTAAGCATTGATAAACTTGATAAAAGTAGTTGGAAGCACTTGCCGTTTGAATAAAGGGTGTGGAAAAGCGATTTCTAAATCACTTTACAGGATTGCATATTATGGAATATGTGGCCTGGTCGAGTATGGCTATGTGTGATGCCCAGCTTATTGGGTGTGGGTGCTTTACACAACAGGGTAACCAAATACATATTTGAACATTCCCTCATTATAACAAGTTTGATTTAAAGGAATGTCTTCTTTCATCATAAACAGTTCTGGAGGAAATTTATTTAGAATTCATAGGCAGAACAGGCCTTTCCTCTCTTTTAACCAAAAGGAGAAATACTATCCCAAGATGTTACATGCTGCCCTTGCCTTTTTAATTACAGCAGCTGAAATATGACAGTACTTTGCTTTAACCATGATTTTTTTTCCAGAGAAATTTGCTGCCAAATAAATTGGGACATTGTTTTAATTTGAATACTTTAACTGCTGAATCCCACCCCATTAATTGGTTTCACCATATAGTACTTTTCTGGGGTTTGCAGATGCTTCTTGGCATGCCCAGGGAGATTGTTACCAGCCTGCTGAGGTTAGCTATATTTAGCTATAGGTATTTAATAGCATTTCAGCCAGGCAAAAACATGTAGCCAGATGGCCAGGGAAAATATTTGATGAAAATGTTCTGATTAGTATGAAAAACAAAATGTAAACTGTCAAGTAGTTGAATACTGATATTTTGGTCCCACGTGTTTAGGGAGAGACTGCTTTTTTTTCCATCTTTTCCTACAAAGTATAACATGCTGAAATATGTTGGCTAAGGGTGCTGCAATTCCTCCTGGGCATAACGCCATTGCTTACCTCCTCGGTGTTTGTCACTAAGATGATGGCAGTTTTTGCACTGCAAGAGGCCTGGCAGAATAGCTAATTATATCACCCAGGGTATCTTGAGGAAATGATCTCAGTGTATAGTGAAGGAGGTTTCTTCAAGAGCACGTATCTACTGAGGAAACCTTTTTATTTTTAACTAGGAGCTAATTTGGAGATGTTGGAAAATCCTGACTGAGCTTGATTAGCCAGCAACGGGCAGTTCCTGTCAGTAGAGAATTTCTCTGTTTGGAATGGTAAAAAAAAGATGCCAGAAAACAAGTGAAATTTTATTACAAACACTGCTGGATTTTATTGAGTTTTGGCAAAAGAGTTTTGGCTATACATTATTGTTGCGGGTCTAGGGTGTGATTTCTATCACAAGTTTAGAACCTCTGGAAGTTTTCTTAATATTCCCAGTTCCGGGAATACCTACAGATCCTGTTTAATCAAGCAAATCATAGCTAACATTTTGCCATACAAAATAATTTTCAGTTACTCATTGATACCTTTAGTTTACCAGTTTGTAAACTTCATAAATATTTGGGCTGGAAGGTAGGCTTGCTTTTTTTTTAAAAAAAAAGAGAGATTAAAGGTGTTCTAAATCAGTTTGGTATTTAAATAAGCACTCTTTTTAAATACTGTTTATTTAATAGCAGTGGTGGAGAAAAAAATGAGGAAAATGTTCCTATAGTGATTCCATTTCAGGTAAAACCTGTTGCTGTTATCAAAACTTCTTAGTGTCTTTTAGAGAACCTTCATAGCAGATTTGACACCTCATTATGGAAGGTAACTATTTTGGAGCTAGTAAGTATGGAACATTTTAGAGGCTGTGCATGTCTAAATATCAGTTGTTCAGAGAGGTATATAACCTTTATTGTTTTGTTTGCCACCATCTGAAAGCCACTGTGAGAAATGATTGCACTGAAGTCTCTATGGATCAGCCCATTGTTGAATTTGATCTTTTCCCTATAAAGAAGTGTGAGATGATTGTTGCTAATTTAAAGGAACTCACTTTGGTGTTTTTTTTCCATTCGTTTCTTACAGAAATGAGTCGTCAGACTGCCACAGCACTTCCGACAGGTACCTCGAAGTGTACACCATCCCAAAGGGTACCTGCCTTGACGGGCACCACCGCGTCCAACAATGACTTGGCCAGCCTTTTCGAGTGCCCTGTCTGTTTTGACTATGTGCTACCACCTATCCTCCAGTGCCAAAGTGGGCACCTCGTCTGTAGCAATTGTCGCCCCAAGCTCACCTGTTGCCCGACTTGCCGAGGACCCTTGGGTTCCATTCGGAATTTGGCTATGGAAAAAGTGGCCAACTCCGTACTGTTTCCTTGCAAATACGCCTCCTCTGGCTGCGAGATAACCTTGCCGCATACCGAGAAAGCTGACCACGAAGAGCTTTGCGAATTCAGGCCTTACTCTTGTCCGTGCCCTGGGGCCTCTTGTAAGTGGCAAGGCTCTCTGGATGCTGTGATGCCACACCTCATGCACCAACATAAATCAATAACAACGCTACAGGGAGAAGATATTGTTTTCCTTGCTACAGACATTAATCTTCCCGGAGCTGTCGACTGGGTTATGATGCAGTCTTGCTTTGGCTTTCACTTCATGTTAGTACTGGAGAAGCAGGAGAAATACGACGGCCACCAGCAGTTCTTTGCAATCGTACAGTTGATAGGCACGCGGAAACAAGCGGAAAATTTTGCATACCGCCTTGAGCTAAACGGCCACAGGCGGCGATTGACTTGGGAAGCAACCCCGCGATCGATCCATGAGGGGATTGCAACAGCCATCATGAATAGTGACTGCTTAGTCTTCGACACCAGCATTGCACAACTGTTTGCAGAGAACGGCAACTTAGGTATTAATGTGACAATTTCAATGTGCTGAACCCCCCAATCTGACATTTTCAGGGCCAGTGGCTAAAATAATAATAATCATCACCTCAATCCAAATCCGCTGCATTCAGTTTCGCAGAAAAGGTGGTAAACATTTGACTGCTAGGAGTGAACAATTGGGAGGGAGAGGCCAGCATCCATGAAGGTAAATTAATGGGAAGACTGTTCAGGTGCAGGTAACAGTTGCATGTAATAACACTAATATATTTAAATGAGTCAGCAGTAAACCACTGAAATATAAATATATAAATATATATATATATAATATAAAAATTATATTATATATATATACTCCCAAAATGGGCGTCCTTTTATATTAAGAATTGATTCTATGAAAAGTGATGTAAAATAGTTCTAAACATCTTTGTAGATTAATTGTACTTTTGGAAAAGGATACTGTTTTGTGTTTTCATTTGTGTTCCTTTTGACTGACAAGCCATGCACAGCGGTTTTGGGTTTGACCGCTGTATCTCCCCTGTTCCTTCCTTTTCTCCCTTGCTTTTTTTCTTCTTCCCAAGTCACTACATAGTATTGCTGCTGTTCTTGTATAAAGTTTCTGTGTATTTGCTAATTTTTATTAACTTCTAGTTTTTCATTAAATAAATGATTTTTCTTTCCTGTGATTCAGGGTTTTTTTTTTCTGTTTCCTTTTTGCTTTTTGGAAGGGGACCTTTTGAAATACTACTTACGGGTGTCATCTTCTAATACACAGCAAAATTGTTTATGACTAAAGGTAGACTTCCATATGGTAATGTTTTTTGGGTGCTGTTTTGCCGCGAAGAATGGTATATAGAACTTGAAGAATATAGACAACATCATTAGACAGATTCCAAAATAGTCATCTTTTAGATTGTAGATATCATTGCATTTTGATTTCAAACTTGATTTTGAATAAGTTATTCCATAATGTTCTTCTAATTTATTTTTAAGTTAGTGGCAAATCCGGGCCCATTTTCAAAAGAATTTGAGATATCTTGAAAGATTTTGAGGTCATTCTTGTATTAATTGGTTGTGCAATACAAGAAAGCATAGTTTACAGCATTTGTAACTATAAGTATAGGCCATTTGTTTAAAGGAGACAGTTAAAACAAGCTGTTTTGGTCTTTTTAAAAATTCTGTCATTAAAAGAATTTCTGGTAAACTGAAATACCTTAAAGTGATGTTGGCTGGTCTCATTTTGTTTTTTGTTTTGATAATGGAATGAAAGCAAACTAAAATGGAAGTATTCCTTACCCCTTAATGCTAGGATCCTGCAGCAGGGTCCTTTTGTGCCAAGGATCCTTCCAGCAGGCTATTCTGTGAATGCTTATCTGCCTAACTTCCTTTGGGCCATTTATAGATGGGAACATCCAGGAGAAATGTGATGCATGATCTCACACACATTTTGTATTCGTTCCTAGAAGCCAGGCATGTTAGCACAAACTGCACCCAGTAACTTGTTTTTAAAGTTATCTAAAATGAAAAAAACAATTCAGATGACTAAAGTCATTCTTTTAACACAAACGAGATTTGAGGCAACAAAAAGGCGAGCGAATGGGGAAAGTGCTGTTCACAGTAGCCCTCAACTTTACAACCACAACTGAGTCTGGAATTTTGTTCATAACTCAGATTGCCATGGGACTGGTCTCAATTTAACAATCCTTTTTATAAGGGTTCCTTAAATGAGCAACTGCGGGCATTAAGCAAAACAAATTGTTGTAAGACCAACTCGTCCAACGGACATTTTTGTGCCAGAAAATAGAAAAATGCAATGCAAACATGGTCCCAAGATGTTGCAGCTCGTTGTAAATGTGAGCCAGTTACTAAGCAAAATACAATCACACGGCCATGGGGGAAAGGGTGCAGCAGCAATTGTAACTTAGAAGACGGATCATTAAATAACTTTTTTCAGGTCTGTCTTAACTTTGAATGATCGTTAAGTGACTAGTTATAAGTCGAGAACTACCAGTACGAGATTTATGTTACTGGATATAGGGATGATTAGCAAGGCATGTAAAGTCTGTATTAAGAATGTCTGGATACACCAGGACATAATATAGTTTTGGAAAGATTTTGTTTGCAGTCATGTCATGCCCTGGCTGCGAGGGATGACACGTGCTCCAGGTACATAATAAACTAGTTGCATAGATTGATAGATATCGGCTTCATGACACTTGACAGTAGTACTAACCAGTTTTGACTTCAAAGGAGACAGCAGCGTTATGTAGGCTTACAATTAAGGCAAGATGCAAGGCGCGCACAAGTGAGGCGTTCTCAAATGATGATTATATCATTCAATTTTGAATATTTCTCCCCTTTTTTATTCACGAAACCGCACAAAGTAGAACAAAGCCGTCGTGCGCATTTTCAGATGCCTGCCGAATGCTCTTCCAAGGGTGCATCTCTAGAGGAGAATTGTCAATCTTTGAGAGAAGTACTGCAGGGTCGGGATGATTTCACAAGCTTATTTAGGTCGTTGTTTGAGTCAGCAATTCTCTCAGGGCGGCAGGGAAAGGGCAGTTGGACACGTGCCCAAAAATTTAGCTTGGGTTTTTTTTTTTTGCATACGATACTTAGGAACGCACCTTGAGTCATACAGTACAGCCAACTGTGCTGGCTATAGCAACTACTTAACAAAACGAGGGAGGGGCACTCGCTCCAGACTTATGGCTGAATTGAAGATGCTGGGCAGCTAGGTGGAGAGGAACACGTTCTCCATCAAAGCGCCACACATTTCCAATACATCAAACTTGCATGAGGTGTCCTTCAGACAGTGGATTCTCCAAAGGATCATTCCCACCCCTCCCATTATGGGCTCAAATGTTCCCCAGCCTCAGGGTACCTAGCCTGGTTATGTCCCACACTGGATGCTCCTAGCAGGCCACCGAGGAACATTGGTCCTTACCTGATACATTATTTCTCAGTACACTGCAGGAGCGCCCAGACCATCATTATTCCTTAGTCTGGCCCAGTGTCCAGGGTGATTTAACTTTCCTACAGGTTGGTGTTTTGCCTTCGTCAAAAAACTGAAGGACTCAGCCGAGCAGAGAGGGCGTGACTAGAAAATTGTTACCAACTCAGTCTCCGGGCAGATGGAAGTCGATCCCCATGTTGGATGCTCCTGCAGCGCACCGAGAAAATGTATCAGGTAAGCAAGGACCCACCAACGTGGTACCTATTTACCTACTTGCATTCGCTTGCTTTCAAATTGGGCAAGAGCTGGAGAAAGGAACAGGAGCGTAACTCCATTGCGTGGGGCTTGAGTCTTGAACCTAGGTTGTCAGCTTTTCAGCTAACAAGCTTAACGTCTTCATGCCTCAACTATATCAATACTGCAGAAAAAACAATTGCTGCCAACCTGCCTTCCATTGAGGACCTGTATACTGCACGAGTCAAAAAGAGGGCGGGGAAAATATTTACTGACCCCTCACACCCTGGACACAAACTGTTTCAACTCCTACCCTCAAAACGTCGCTACAGAGCACTGCACACCAAGACAACTAGACACAAGGACAGTTTTTTTCCGAACGCCATCACTCTGCTAAACAAATAATTCCCTCAACACTGTCAGACTTTCTACTAAATCTGCACTTCTATTCTACTAGTTTTTCTCATCATTCCTATCACCCATTTCCTCCCATGTTGACTGTATGACTGTAACTTGTTGCTTATATCCTATGATTTTTATTAATATTGCTTATTTGACCCCTATGACAATCATTGTTGTACCACATGATTGTTGACAAATGTATATCTTATTTTATGGACACTGAGAGCCTCTGCACCAAGACAAATTCCTTGTGTGTCCAATCACACTTGGCCAATAAAATAAAATTTTATTCTATTCTATACTCCACAACGTCTCTATGAGGATATCAATAACTCCGTCTTTCTCTCTCATTCTATCCGATGTTGATTGTCTTGGGGTGATTACTTCAGTTGGCATGGAATCACGTAACCATTGCAGCATGCCCGTGGTCATGTGATCAGAATGTGAGTGCTTGGCAACGGACTCATATGACAATGGGGAAGCCAGATTCACTTAACCATTCACAACTAAATTATTGCAGGGATTCACTTAACAGCTGCGGCAAGAAACATAGTAAAACCAAACTCCTTTAACAAATGTCTCAGCAGCAAAAATGTTGGGGTCAGTTGTGGTTGTGAATTGAGTACGGCCTATATTGCCAAGGAAACATTACTGTGCAGTTGGGAGTGGGACCTCCCAGCGTTCCCCTTCTACATGTTTCCCAAATCACTTCCTTTCACAAGTAAAATGTTGTGGAAAGATAAGTTGCTGAGCTTCCTGTTCCAGCACAGCCCAAGACTTTATTTTCAGATGTCATCAGACTGGCTAGTAGGAGGACAAAAGGTTGCATTCTTTAGCTGTGACAGTGGGAGGATATAATTTCCCACAAGATTTGCACTGTAGGATTAAAGGGAGGTGGAAATCTGTTGTAGATCACGCCACTGTTGGAGCAGGAAGATCTACTCTAAACAGACAACAGTAAAGAAGTAGGATTTAAGAATGATATCAGAAAAGGCAGGGGACAGAGAGTATCGGGAGTGATATGTCTCAGAGATAAGCTGTTTATATTTAAGAACTCTCTTCTCTAACATCAGATTAAAAGGAAATTTAAGACTATGGCAATCAATAAGGAAGCTGCCAGCTCTAAAATAAGAGCTGTTTGAAAATAATCTGAAATAATGCAGTTGGCACAGCAAAAACACAAATTATGGAATTCTTTTCCAAAGAAAACACCAGCCAAATGGACTGAATGCTCCAGCTAACGTAATAGTAGAATTAAAGTCTACTACATCTTAAAAATGGCTAAAGTTGGGAAATTCCGGTCTGGAGGATATCAGAGCAGTCTCAAAGCTACGATGTGTTGTTAGAGGTCATGCTTTTCACAAAAAAAAGAAACCTGTTTTGACTGGAGTAGAAAATGGTCAAGAGTTTAGTGTCATGAGCTAATAGTTGTACAACTATCCATAGGGAGATGATATCGTGGTTAGCCTACAACAGATGCTTCGTTTAGGCCTGTCCCCTAAATCCTAATCTTGCTCAATTCCAGGGAGTCTTAAAAAAAAATTTCATAAGGCAATTGGATTTTCTTTGTTTTTCCTGGAAGACTTTTCCCTTCTCATCCAAGAACCTTCTTTTGACTGAACTGAAGAAGCTTCTTGGATGAGAAGTGAAACACCTTCAAGGAAAAAGCAAAGTCCAGTTTGTTGGGATATTCATCTGGGGGACCCAAGTTGGCAAGGTTGGCCAGTGAATAGGCATGGTGACTGAATCAGCCAATAGGAGTTGACCACTTCTGGGTCTGTGCAGAGAATCAAAACTGAATACTTGAGCTTAAGGTTGGGTGTGGCTCCAGTCTCCACTCTGCTCTCTGCTGAAATGAAACTAGCTCTCCCGCTTGTATTTACCTATAACTGATTGAAAAACTATATTTGCAGTGTTGTAGATAGAGAGAGAGAGAGAGAGAGAGAGAGATGATCTATATATGTGAAGGTCTTGGCATATTCGGGTTTCTTTATGTGTACGATTTGGAAGATATTCCGTGTAGGATATTTAAGAAGAAACCCCAATATGCCAAGATCTTCACACCTGTACCTGTGAAAATCTACAAACACACACACACACACACACACACACACATATATATATATTTTGCTGAATTTGAAAATTAAGGGAGACTAGGATAGATCTATTTTGGCCTTATTTTGACCTCATCAGCTAGCCATACCCACTGGAACTTGAACCTGCAACCTTTGCCTTGTAAGGCAGAGAATTATCCTCTAGGCTACAGTATTCAATCCCTTCAGCTCTGGATACATACATTTGTATGTATGTATGTATATTTGTATATTTACAATATTATTTATAAATCCCAGTAAGGGTATGGCTAGCTGATGAGGCCAGAACAAGGCCAAAATAGTACTATCCTAGTCTCCCTTAATTTTAAAAATTCAGCAAAAACATGTGACATACATACATACATACATACATACATACATACATACATACATAACGTTTATAAAGAAGTTATTGAATCTAATCATCTGTGTGTGCTTCTGGTTTTGAATTTTGCAACAAACTAATACAGCTGCCTCTTGGGAAAAAAGCACCTTTGGCTTTGACTGAGAATCTCTCCCTTGACACTCAAAACGAGAATCTTTTATGACCATGTAAGTACTGTGTACTTTTGGCTGGTTCTCAACTAATCCTCAAATTCATTTTAGATAAAGTTTCTGCATTCAAAACCTTTAAAAACACTGAGCAGATGGTTTGGGGTTTTTGGTGCAAAGGCTTTGGACCATTTTGATTTTTGGAGAGTGGGTGAAAATGAATAGCAGCTGGCCTCTTTAAATATGTCTTGTTTTGCAAGCCAGCATATTTTTCTGTAGGTGTTGATATATTGACAAAATAAAAGGGTGCGCCAAATGGTATACACACACGCACAAACACACGGTACCACTTGAATCTAACATTGATCAAGTAACCCAAATGATATGAAGAGCTATAATGATACTGAAAGGCTGTTTGTGACCAGAATAGACTTGCAGGACAAGCATGGAGTCTGAACAGCTGAAAGAGCAATAAATAAAAATGCCGTGGAAAATGATCCAGCAGTTAAAAGCAGATTGATTGTAGGGCGTGTTAGAGGAATACATACAATTCTACACTCATTCTGGTTATACACACAGTTAATGATAGAATTAACCGTACTGCTATTTCTGTTTCTTATTTGCTTTATTTGAACAGTGACCTACAGCCTGGCAAGATTGTCCAGTAAAGTTGCTTAGATTTGCAGCCCGGAAGTAAATTAAGAGTGTTGGGACAAGATTTGATTTAAGCTAATTACAAAGAACCTGTTGCCAAATTGTGTTCATCTGATTAGTGCTTTGTGGAGGAGGTCCAGTGACTTGGTTCCCCCTGGAAATAGTACTTAATAGCACATAATAGCATATTGTAATTTATTAATCTGTTTTATACTACTAGGTTTGGGCTAGGTTCGCCATATCTATATATTAAAGCATCTGAAAAATGTGTCTAAATCTTGCAAAAATGAGGCTGATTAAAGTGCCCTCAGAAAGTGTGCCCTAAAAAAAAAGGACAAGGTGCAATTGAGCCAAAGTCAACTTTCAGCAGCTATATAGGTTTTCTCCATGAGAAAAAAAATACGATTATTAAATGAAATTAGGCCAAAATCCGACGTTCACATTGGAAGAGTTCATTTGCTCATAAGATTCAAGAATGCATTTGTTGCAGACTACCAAAGAGTTTAAAACTCTGGGTCACATTTTGCATTCGCACAACAAGCTGCCAGTTCGGGAAAGAGAATTGTCTGCATAGACGCCCCTTTATCCACCAGCCAACATTTTTCATGATAGTTGAAAGTTATCTGTGCCGAGAACCTTAAAAACCCTCAGCGTCTCGGGAGCTAAACGTTCTGTGGCTCTCACTGCACTGTTGTGGGATGTGTGGCCAAACCCACAAAGGAATCTCTTCAACTCCCACAAAGGAAGTTGTTTCTTGCAACTGCCTAATGCAGCCGAACTTAAATGGCACAACTTGGGTAAATGAACCGCATGGCACATTTGTTGACAAAATGAAATTTTCAACGAAGCATTAAACAACACCATTCCCCTGAAAGAAACCAAGGGCTTCTTTGCTCACCACAATTATTAATCTTCAGGAGTTTGGAAGCAGGAGCTAAGAATTCCATTCAGATATCATTGCCAAAGAATTTAATGGTTCCTGGTGGCCTCATGAGCCATTTGCCTAATACGGGATGCTTGGCATTGTCCAGTCTGTTTTCTGCACATTCAGACTTAAGAGTATATTTTCTCTGCATTGGTACTACATCTGGAAGGAGGGATGCCTCTCAAGACTATGCTTGTGATGCTTTTGCCTTTACAGGAAAGGAGAGAGCTCTGCCTAGCAACAACAGTCATTTGACTACAACTCTGACATTCCAGGGGGAAAAAATCTATGTTCATTCACTGAATTTAACAGTGGGAAGAAAAAAGCTTTCCTGAAGGCTCACGTGCTTAATGACTGCTATGCTGTCTGTCCATGTGTAAATCTCTCTCTTAATAGCATTGGGAAATAATCATCATTAACAGTTTAAGCATTCAGACCTATCTCTGCAGAGCTACTATCCCCATGAAGGCAGAGCAGGGCCAATCAGCAGTAAGCAGCATCATTATTCCCTTAAAAATATTCCTTCTTAAAAAATAAACATAAACGGCTAATGCTCTTGCCCCCTTTAACCCGCACTCGTGTTTACAGGCTACTAGGTAAATCTCGGCTTTTATCATTTCGTTCTTCCGGTCAACTTTATCCCCTCATTTTTTTATAGTTTGCTATTCAAGTGATCGAGTCTGGCCTTCGTGGAAAACCCCCCGTCAAAAGCTGAATTGAGGACGTCATCCAGGGTGCCGGCCATCACAAAATTGAGATCCTGCTTTACATTGAGGGGGATTTCTTCAAGGTCCTTTTCGTTCCTTTGAGGGATGATGACGCTCTTCAGGCCAGCTCTGTGCACAGCCAAAACTTTGTCTTTTATTCCGCCGACCTATGAAGAAGACAGGGAGAGTCAGAATGATAGAGAGAGAAAGAAAGAAAAACACAGAGAGAGACAGAAAGAGAAAGAAAAAGAAAAACGGAGAAAGTAATAGAGAAAGAGAGAGAGAGAGAAAAAAATAGAAAGACAGAAAAAGAAAAAGAGAAACAGAAAGTAATAGAGAAAGAGAGGGAAAGAAAAACAAAGACAGAAAGAGAAAGAAAAACAGAAAGTAATAAAGAGAGAGAGAAAAACAGAAAGACAGAAAGAGAAAGAAAAAGAAAAACAGAAAGTAATAGAGAAAGAGAGAGAGAAAGAAAAAAGAGGAAGACAGAAAGAAAAAGAAAAACAAAGTAAGAGAGAGAGAAAGAAAAACAGACAGAAAGAAAAAGAAAAACAGAAAGTAATAGAGAAAGAGAGAGAGAGGAAAAAAAACAGACAGAAAAACAGAAAGAGAGAGAAACTAACGGACATGGGAGCTGTTTTGGAGACTCGTGACAAGAGAAGGCACATTGTGTTCCAACCTGGGTAATTCTCTCGTGTTAACCGAATTATAAACTAGGTTCAGGACAGCAGCTGCAATCTTATTCTGACTCCAGAGAAAAAGTCCCAGAAGCTGCTAGAGAAAAAGACATGGCAACTGAAACGTGGGAGGGGAAGCCAAGAAGTGGGAGGTGGGTCATAGGAATCCAAGAACTTTTGATAACTTTTTACGGAAGGAAAGTTAAGATACATAACAAAGGAACTCTAGCAAGCTTTATTTTTTGTGTTTCAAGAGGAAGCTGGGGATATAAATACAAAGAGACAAATCCTTTTGGTGCCCCTTTGTCTTGCACTTCCTTTCTAATGGGTAGGAGACGCAGTTTCCACTTCTCGTGAGTTTTGGCAATCATTGGATCCCTTAGCAAACTGCTTTGATCAGGCTGTGCAAGAACTAACTTTCGCAAGAAGGTGCTACCTTCTTTCGAAAATTATATATATATATATATTCGTAGATTTTCACGGGTATATGTATGTAGATTGTTCTGAGTTCGGGTTTTGCCCCGTGTAATATTTTGAGTGTCTATGCGACGTTTCGGTGAAATCATATTCACCATCATCAGGCTGAAGTTATAAGCTTCGTGCTGCTGTAAATATAATATACAGTGTTCCCTCGATTTTCACGGGGGATGCGTTCCGAGACTGCCCGCGAAAGTCAAATTTCCGCGAAGTAGAGATGCAGAAGTAAATACACTATTTTTGGCTATGAACAGTATCACAAGCCTTCCCTTAACACTTTAAGCCCCTAAATTACAATTTCCCATTCCCTTAGCAATCATTAAGATCATTACTGACCATGTTTATTTATTAAAGTTTATTAAAAAAAACATTTATTAAAGTCGGATGAAAGTTTGGCGATGACATGTGACATCATTGGGCGGGAAAAACCGTTGTATAGGGAAAAAAATCCGCAAAGTATTTTTTAATTAATATTTTTGAAAAACCGTGGTATAGACTTTTCGCGAAGTTCGAACCCACGAAAATCGAGGGAACACTGTATATATAAAGAACATGCTGGCTAGGGAATTCTGGGAGCTGAAGTCCGCGCATCTGAGTTTTAAAGGTTAAGACACACTGCTCTATGGTAACGTTAGAAAACACTTCACTTTGATGGTCATGTTTCTTCATTGGTTTAGCCACCTATCTTACACAAAGTGGTGGAAAACCAAACCGTTTCAAGGAAGACACATAAAAAACTCCGAAATAACCGAAACAACACATTTCAAATAGTAAATGGGGCTTAGCTGGGAGATAACGCTAGTGAGTAAAGAATATAATTCTGGAGAGTCTGGGGAATCTCCCATCCTAAGGAGCAATTTCTTTTGAGAAACGCCTGGATTTTAAACTCTTTACTTATTTTAGAAAACTTTCAATCCCAAGATGAACATGCTGTTAATTTACAAGAAATGACCTCTTTGGTGTGTTCATTAAAGAACGAGGACGATGCTACAGTCGTATCCAGATCTTTCTACAGCAAACAAGTTACTATTCTAGTTAAATCCTCCACTATTGCCTGCACAGATATCTTCATCCTTTTAAACAGCGAGGCCAGGAATTGAGTGTGAAGTATTTGGAATGTGAAGCACAACCCCTAACCCTGAACTGCGAGAGTCCTTTTGCACGGGACAATTTCAAGGTACTGGATTAAAGGGAAAGGTCAAACGAAGGCTGCTTTGCTTGTCCTCTGATAATTGTCCTTTGATAATAAAAGCCCTGGTAAGAAGTATTAATTTCAGAGAGGCAGAAACCATCAGCGAGCACGTTAAGCCAGTAGAAGCCACCACCTCTAGCTTTGCAAACATATTCAGTTACTGTGCTAAGCCATGTTTGAATGAATCACAATGGACTTCAGTCGATGGGGCACGGAAAGCCAAAACTAACAAGCTTATGCCTTAATATGCTAAGTAAAGACTGTTATTAAATGGCCCATTAGTAGGTGGGAGCCTGTTGGGCTCTCTTTCAGATTTATCAATCACATATTGTGTGTGGGGAGGGGATGGTTTACAGCTGGCTAAATTTGGTTAATGGATAGATAACAGCTAGGTAGAGATAAATAAAGGATGATAGGCAGGAAACAGACAGTCAGTTAGACAGGCAGGTGATTAGGTAGGTAGGTAAGTAGACAGACCGATGATAGAGATGATAGATAGGCAGATAGATGGTAGATAGCAGATAGATGATAGATAGACAGACAGATGATAGAGATGATAGGCAGATAGATTATTATTATTATTATTATTATTATTATTATTATTATTAATTGGATTTGTATGCCGCCCCTCTCCGCAGACTCCGCAGACTGATAGCTAGCTAGCTAGCGAGATAGATAGATAGATATAGATAGATAGATAGATAGATAGATAGATAGATAGAGAGAAAGAGAGAGAGAGAGATGATAGGTAGATAGATGATAGACAGACAGACAAATGATAGAGATGATAGGCAGATAGATGACAGATAGCTAGAGAGAGAGAGAGAGGATAGGCAGATAGATGATAGACAGACAGATGATAGAGATGATAGGCAGATAGATGATGATGATGATGATGATGATTATTATTATTATTATTATTTATTGGATTTGTATGCCGCCCCTCTCCGCAGACTCCACAGACTGATAGCTAGCTAGATGATAGATAGAGAGAGAGAGAGAGAGAGAGAGAGAGAGAGAGAGAGAGAGATGATAGGTAGATAGATGATAGACAGACAGACAGATCTAAGAGGGAAACAGAAAAGAAGCAATTATCTGCCTGTCTCTAAGCAGGTGTTCTCTGCTGCAAGATACTGGCTGCCTTGTTGTAATAATCTATACTCATGCCAGTAGTTCTCTCTCTAGATAAAGATCCAAACCATATGCCACGCATCTCTTTTTAAAAAATAACCTTGACATTTTTCCATCGTCCTTTCCAGGTTGGCGCTAAGCACCACCTACTCTCATTCTGAAAAGAGGTCCATTTCAATTAAGGAAATCTAGATGCCAAATCCGTACCCCCAATTTTTCAAAACCACAATGCCTCTCAAGAATGAGAAAATTTCCTGGGGCCACCTGGATGCGAACGGAGACAGGGATCCTTTCCTTCTCAGGCCCCTGAGCTTAGAGTAGTGACGTCACCGGAGCTTCCAGTCAAAGCATCATCAGACCACGTTAAACCCTGCGGTTGCGATAAATCGCCATGATCTGATTTGCCTTAATCTCGTCGTTGCCATCAAGGGATGCTGGCTTACTCCAATGCACAAAATCTAAGTTTGTGGGAGCCCTGCAGAAGCAGAGAGATCTAATAAGGGAAGATTTCAGGAAGCTCTCTAGGAAATGAAGGTTGCCGGGATGGGTTTTCTTAGAATAAAGGAGGGAAAAATCCCGGGGCGGGTAAAAGCCTTAACCATCGTGATCTCTAAACAATACTTACTGGAAGGACGAGTCCTCTTAGCGTAATTTCCCCAGTCATGGCTACATCCGAACGCACCAGCCGCCCACTGAAGAGGGAGGCAAGGCAGGTTACTATGGTAACGCCTGCAGATGGTCCATCTTTTGTGACAGCTCCAGCTGGGAAGTGCAGATGGATGTCTGTGTTGTCAAGGAGATCAAAACTTCCAGAAGCTTTAAGAAAGAGAAAAGGGATTTGCAGATTGGTGCTAGGTCGGTCTTTGTTCTAAAAATAAATAAAAGGAACCCACCCCGGGGGCGCTGGAAGACTTGAATTCCTAACATGTTTCCATTTGGGAAGGAAACCTGTATTTGAAAGCAGAAAGAGTGCCAGCCAAGGGAGGGAGTTGGGGTAGGGGGGGGGGAGGGGGGGAGTGAAAAACACCTGCATCAATATACACACTTCTAGTCTTTAGAAGGAAAAAAGATGAAATATGTAAATATCCTGCCCTAGATGAAGATCAGATTAGATTCACGGCAGAAGGAAGTTAGTGCCTTTTTGGTCAGTTGATGCATGCTAATGAACCCCCTAACTAAAAACAAACCAACATCTTATTTACCTTTCAAAAGCACTACAATTTATTTATCATTTATTTCTTAAACTTATTTGCCCTCCACTTAGCTCTCCTGTGATTTTAGTGCGCTTATAATCGGATAAAACTAAAGTATAAAAGTGAAGGGAATAAGTAACCAGGCAAAAAATACACTAAAATGGGCAAGGTATTATTATTATTATTAATATTGTTGTTATCAATTATCATATAGAGAGCCAGATGTTCAGACTGGGTTTGGCATTTTTGTCTAGCTGTAAAGGAGTTGTTGTTATGGAATTGTTGCTGTTGCTATTTTATTTATTTATTTATTCATTCATTCATTCATTTGATCGATCGATCAATCAATATTATTATTACCCTGTGTCCCTTAAAATAAGACCTCCCCTGATAATAAGCCCAATCGGGTTTTTGAGTGCATGGCAATAAGGCCAAGCATTTATTTCAGGGTTCAAAAAAAGATAAGACAGGGTCTTATTTTTGGGGAAATACATTATTAATTAATTTATTATTATTATTATTATTATTATTATTATTATTATTATCATCATCATCATCATCATCATCATCATCATCTTTTATTCGTTAAACATGAAACTCAGTCAAATGAACATTTAAAAATGTGTCACAAATGTCATTGGCTGGCACTGATGATTGATACGGGTTGCTGCCAGCGTCCTAAGTATCAATCAAGTATCTTCTTAAAATGTATTGTTATAACCTTTTATTCATTAAACAGGAAAATCAAGTCAACTGAACATTTAAAAATGTATCACATATGTCACTGACTTGTATCAATGATATCCTATCATCATCACTATCGTCATCATCATTGCTGTATTATTGGTGGAAACTTAACAGTTGAAGTCCTATCCGAGGACCTGAGAGCTGGTAAGGTAGCGTCTGAGTATATAGGTACTTCCAAGTAATTATTATTGTTGTTGCTGTTGTTATTAAACTTATTTGTCACTTATCTTGCCCACATAAGCCACAACCTGATCCTAGCATTGGTGATGCTTCATCGCACAGATAAAAAGGGTGATTGTCAAATGACTGGTCTACAGAGCTATGAGTGAGACGCATCGGGTTGGCACCAGCCTCCTCTACCGTTGGTCAGTTGGTATCTCTTTGCGTTGCTCCGCAGCCAGCTGATGGCGAGGTGGGCCGATTCCTTCATGACGTCCCCCAACTGCCCGGTTAGGGTCAACTGGCCTTCCCCATCCATCCGACTGGCTTCCACAAACATGATCTCCCCGCCTAATGGCGTCCAGGCCAAGCCTATCGCTACGCCTGGTTGATTCAGCCGCATGGACACCTGGAAGAAAGGAGAGGCAGAATGCTCACAGGTCATCCTTCATCTGATCTGCATCTAAGAGTTAAGCCTGCGTGAAATTCTTGGGTACAGAAGTGGCCAAAACTTTAAATGCTAAATGCTATGAGGATCCAGATGGTTGGGGACAAGATGCTGACTCTGTAAACCGCTTAGATAGGGCTGTGAAGCGAAGTATAAGTGCAGTTGCCCTTCCTTCCTTCCTTCCTTCCTTCCTTCCTTCCTTCCTTCTTTCCTTCCCTCCCTCCTTCTTCCCTCCCTCCTTCCTTCTTTCCTCCCTCCCTCCCTCTCCTTCCTTCGTTCCTTCCCTCCCTCCTTCCTTCTTTCCTCCATCCCTCCTTCCTTCCTTCTCTCCTCCCTCCCTCTCCTTCCTTCCTTCCCTCCCTCCCTCCCTCCTTCCTTCCTTCTTTCCTTCCTTCCTTCTTTCCTCCCTCCCTCCCTCACGCAGTGGTTAGAAAGCAGTACTGCAGGCTGATATTTTAGGTTCAATTCTGGCCATGAGTAGAGAATAGGCGTTGATTGCTTACCTGAACGCCTCTTCTCGTACGGTGAGTGGGTACAGCAGTCACATGGGTTGCTCCTGTCCAATCCGTTGGAACTGAGCCTAGTATTAAAAAAGACTGCTGGATCCGCCCCTTCCCCAGAATTCGCGAATCCGTAGACTAGGCTCAGTAGTGAAGCTCTTTAATGTTCAACTCTCATGTGTTATAAGAAATTAGAATAGAAGGTAAAGAAGACCACACAAGGGAGGGAAGTGACTGCTGTACCCACTCACCGTACGAGAAGAGGCGTTCAGGTAAGCAATCAACGCCTATTCTCCGTACTGAAGGAGTGGGTCCAGCAGTCACATGGGACATACCCAAGAGATAGGTCCCTAGGGTGGGAGTACATTGCTATCGTGAGAGATAACGGATTGGAGTACTCTTCTTCCGAAGGCAGCGTCTGCTGATGCGTACGAATCAATCTTGTAGTGTTTTATAAAGGAATTTGGCGAGGCCCAAGTGGCTGCTTTGCAGACTTCTTCCAACGGAGCCTGAGTCGCCCAAGCGGCAGATGTGGCAGCACTTCTGGTGGAATGCGCTGTAATATTCCTTGGAATGGAGAGGGAAGCTGTCTCGTAGGCCTTTGAGATGGCCCCTCTGATCCAACGACCTATTACTGTGGAAGACACTCTGGATCCCAAGGATCTGGGATGGTAGGCTATGAAGAGTGCTTCAGATCTCCGGATGGATCTTGTGCGTTGGATATAAATCTTTAGCGCTCTAGTGAGATCTAGAGTGTGCCATCTAATCGCCAGGGGATGCTCTCGTTGGAGACAGAAAGAAGATAAAACGATATCCTGAGATCTGTGGAACATGGAACTGACCTTGGGTAGAAAGGTGGGGTCCAGCCGCAGAACCACCTTATCCTGATGAAACTGACAGAGGTCCTGTCTGATAGAAAGGGCTGCCAACTCAGATATGCGTCGGGCGGAAGTAATCGCCACCAGGAATGCTACCTTGAAGGATAGGTACCTGAGGGACGCAGAGTTCAGGGGTTCGTAAGGTGCTTGAGTAAGAGAGTGGAGAACCCGTGGCAAGTCCCAGGTTGGATATCTGTGGATTTTAGAAGGCCTGAGATTGGCCACTCCTCTTAGAAATTCTTGGATTTCTGGAAGGGAGCGTAGGGGCTGCCTGCGAGGCCCCGCCAAGACGGAAGAGATAGCGGCCAGATGGCGGCGGATGGTGCTGGTAGAGAGACCTTGGTGAAAACCTTTCATAAGGAAGGCGATTATCCTGTGTATGGGAAGACACAGGGGGGATAAGCCCTCCTGCGAGCACCACTGATGAAATTTGGACCAAGTATGGTCGTAGATCCGATTGGTAGACCCCCTTCTAGATTTCAGAATGATTTCCACTGTGTCTGGGTCATACCCTCGCAGGTCTAAGTCCCTCCGGATAACAGCCAGGCGGTGAGGTGGAACCACTCTGGATCCGGATGGAAGGAGGCCCCCTGCCGCAACATATCCTCCGAAGCGGGGAGTCGCCAGGGGTCCTGGACGGACAGTTGTTGAAGGTCCGCGAACCAGGGCCTGCGAGGCCAGTGAGGGGCAATCAGGATTACACGTGCTTTCTCCAGGAGGATTTTGTTGATCACGTCTGGCAGAATTGGAATTGGAGGGAAGGCATACAGTAGGCCTGGAGGCCAAGGACTCCTGAGGGCATTGACTGCCTCCGCTCCCGGAGACGGGAACCTGGAGATGAAGCGGGGAAGCTGGGTATTGTCTCTGGTCGCGAATAGATCCAACACTGGATGGCCGAACCTGAGGCAGATTTGGTGGAACAGTGACTGATGGAGATTCCACTCGCCTGGATCTATGGTGGCTCGTGAGAGCCAGTCCGCTTGGACGTTGAGGCTCCCCGAGATGTGATCGGCTAGAAGCGATTGGAGATTTTTCTCTGCCCAAAGACCCAACTTCAGGGCCTCCCTCATGAGGGCCTTGGATCTTGTGCCTCCCTGTCTGCAAATATGGCTTTTGGTGGCTATATTGTCGGTGAGAATCAGCACATGTTGGTTGGATATGTGAGGTTGGAATTGCTTTAGAGCTAGAGACACGGCTCTTAATTCTAGCCAATTGATGGGCTTGGAAGCCTCCTCCGGTGACCATGTGCCCTGAGCTAAAAGACCTTGGGCGTGGGCTCCCCAGCCCGAGAGGCTGGCATCTGTGGTGACTACAAACTGGTCGGGACACCGGAAGGGGGATCCCTTGTCTAGGGCTGGAGAAGTCCACCACTTGAGGGATCTGCGAACCGTCGGTGGGATGGTGATGCGTCGGTTCGAGTTGCTGTGGCCTGATCTCTGAAAAGGTAATAGTAGCCATTGAAGTTCCCTGGCGTGAAGGCGGGCCCAGGGAACAATACCAATACATGACACCATCTTACCCAAAAGGGAGGATAGGGTGACAATGGAGGCCGATTGCTGGGGCAGGATGCGAGCAATGAGATCCAAAATGCTGCGTTTTCTCTCATTGGAGAGAAAAACCTGGGATATTTCGGAATTAATGATAGTCCCCAGATGCAGGATGGAAGTGGATGGATCAAGATGACTCTTGTTAAGGTTTATGGAAAAACCATGGTTCTGTAGAACCGACATGGTAGAGGAGAGGTCTGCAGCTACACCAGCTCTGGAATTACCATGAATTAAAATGTCATCTAAATAACATAAAATATGAATGGGAGAGGCCCGGATATGAGCCGCCAAGGATCCCAAGAGTTTAGTGAAAACCCTGGGAGCTGAGGAGAGCCCAAAAGGCATAGCCCTATACTGAAAATGCCTGCCTTGAAAGGCAAAGCGCAGAAATCTCCTATGGACCTTGGCAATGGGGATATGGAGGTAGGCCTCAGTGAGATCTAGAGACACCATAAAGTCTCCTCGATGAAGAGCTGATAAAATGGAAGATAGGGAGTGCATTTTGAATTTTCTATATTTAATGAAGCGGTTTAATTTCTTTAGGTCCAAGATGGCTCTCCAGCCTCCAGAAGTCTTAGGGACCATGAAGAGGATGGAATAGAAGCCTAAACCTCTCTGGAGAGAGGGGACCGGTTGAATAGCTCTAATAGTCAACAAATGAGAAATAGCCTCCTCCATTCGAATACGAGATGGAGAGGAACTGGGAGAGGGACAAGAAATAAAACGGTTAGGGGGAGAAGAAATAAACTCTAACCTTAGGCCCCTTTCCACTGTGTCAATGACCCAGGGGTCCTTACAAGAGCGGTGCCAGGCGGAAGAGAACCAGGCTAGGCGACCGCCTATAGGCAGGTGAGAAAACTTACCATCTGGTTCTTTTGGAAGTTCTGGTAGTAGAGGATCCTCTCTGATAGCGGGACCCTCTGCCCCTGGTGGTTCTAGCTTGGGATCGAAAGCGAGGGGAATACTGACCTGGGCTCTTGTGAAATGCGAAGCTTTGATCCTGCTGACGCCCGGTGCGCCGAAAGGACTGCGGTTTCGGGGCCTTCTTGGTGGTAGGTCCCAAGACCTTTTTCTTGTCTGCGTTTTCCGTAAGGAGAGGGTCCAGAAGATCTCCGAAGAGGAGATTACGTTTCAGTGGACCCATAGCTAACTGCCATTTCTGTCTTACCCCCGCCTGCCAAGGGCGGAGCCATAGAAGCCTTCTGGCCGTTGTGGAGGCTGCTACTGATCTGGCTGCAAATCTGGAAGATTGGAGAGTAGCATCTGCTATATATTGGGCAGCTGCGAAAATTTTGTTGAAATCCTGTTGGCCCCGTAAGTCATCTGGAGGCAGGTGTAGTTGGAGCTGACGAAGCCATAAGAGCATAGCTCTGGAAAAGAAGGATGCCGCTGCAGCACTCTTAATGGCCCATGAGTCTGCAAGGAGACTTCTTTTGAGCATTTGTTCAAGTCGTTTGTCCTCTGGCCGGAGGACCTCCTCTGCCTCGCCAGGCATGGCAGCCGTTGAGTGGAGCGTCTTCACTGGTTCATCTGGCCTGGGACATGTTAGGAGTTCCTCATAGGAGGGGGAGAGCTTGTAGAGCTTCTTGTCCTTGGGAGTGGGAGTGAAGCCTATGGTTGGGTGGTCCCACTGTTTAAGCAAGGCATCCTTAAACAACTTGGGCATAGGAATTACCTCATTGTCTTCCTGTTCCTCCATGAAGTAAGGAAGATTTTCCTCTGGGGGGTCTGTGGAAGGAGTAGCTTGCTTCTCTTGCCCGGCTAGCCCCGTGGATACTCTAGCTTTTAGCAGGAGAGATTTGAAAAGCTGCGAAGGGAAAATAGCAGCTGGGGCTGGAATCTTAATCTGAGATTCCTCATCCTCCGACAGACGCTGAAAGGGGTCATCATCCTCTTCTGCATCCACGTCCTCATCCTCTTCCTGAGAGGAGTCAGAGACCTCCATGACTGGGGCTCTGTAGGAAGGAGAAGAACTCACGGGACGGGAGGAGCGAGGGGGAGGATGAGACAGAGGAGGTACATTTAAAGATGAGAGTCTAGCATCAATAGTGTTAGTCAGAATAGTCAAGATAGACTGAAACTCCGGTGGCAAGGAAGAAATATCAGCCGGAAAAGCCTGAGGATCCCTGAGGCCCTGAACAGGTTCTGGCTGGGGGAAATCCTCGGTAATATCTGGCTCCTCTGGACCTAAACCCCATAGGTTAGGTTGGGGTGGATTTAGGTTTGGCTCATCCAGGGATAGCACAGGTACCCCAGAGGGAGGCAGGTTAGAGGCCTCCGGGGGGGTAGGGTTGATATGCACTTGGGCCTGCACCTTAAAACGTTTGGCTGATTTATCATGTATTTTTTGTAGGGCTAGGTCCCTTCTCTTCTCAGCCCTAGTGGGCTTGGCTAAAGACTGAGAGCCTGAGGAAGAGGAGGAAGAGGCCTGGGGAAGCTCAGAAGGATTACCAGTAGGCCTAACCTCTTTGGAACCTTTGGTAGTGCCTCTCTTGGGAAGGGAAGCCATAGTCTGAGCAATTACAGAAGACAAGGCTTGAGCCAAAAAATAGGGGAGAGAAGAATTATTTTGTGGAATTCCCAAGAGGATAGGTGACCCTGCTCCTAGGCCCAGGAGCAGCTGCGCCTTAAGAGGCAATCCTGGGCGATACCAAGAGTTCTTGTCCTTAAGTGCAGCGTGGCAGGCCTCACTAACTTAACTTTAAGAAAAACCAAGGCACACTGGTTGGAGGCCACTTCCGTGGAGAATAGGCCCGAGGGAACTCAAAGCGACGACTCCAGGGTCAGGCGGCGGGCTGTAGGCACTAATGGCCGACCCCTTAGGGCAGAACCGAAAGTGCAACTTACTGGGCGTCAGAGCCTTGGCGCCAAAATAACTGCTCCGTTATTTGCAATAGGAGCGACTAAGCCCGGGAGACAAAACAAGTCCCACACCGCGGGAGGTAAATAGCCCTTAATTAGTTGAAAAAAATAAAGCTTGCTCACGGCAGGACCTCCAAGGCCGGAATTAACAAACCGGCCGCGGCTACAGCACGAAGGGAAAAAACCGCAAATGGCTGAGCCGCTAACTTCTCCCCCAACTCAAAGCCCTGTAGGGCTGAGAAAAAAACTGCCGGCAAGCTGAGTAATGGAAAAATCTTACTTGCTATTGAAGAGAGATCGAAGGGAAGGTGTTTTATCGAGAGGAACGAGCATTCACACACATCCGAGGATGCGAACTGAGCGAATTCTGGGGAAGGGGCGGATCCAGCAGTCTTTTTTAATACTAGGCTCAGTTCCAACGGATTGGACAGGAGCAACCCATGTGACTGCTGGACCCACTCCTTCAGTACGGAGAACTACCTGTAGTTCTGAACATAAACTGTGGTTTGAAACTTTAAAGCGCTGCGCAATTTGAGATGTAAACTATGAATGTCAGCACACACACACACACACACACACACCTAAACACAGCCTCCATGTAGTCCAACTGTAGCGGTATTTGAAGGTCCTTCTCCAGATGCTGCCACCTTCATTTTGCCATGAAGATAGCAATTAAAAAGGACCTTTCCAATTGCAACTCTTTAATTACGCTTAGGGTCAGATCTAATTATCGCGTGGGATGCAGGCTCGCCAGGGAATCTCAAGGTTGCAGGAATGGAAGTAAGAGAAGACAACGCCATCCTTAGCCACATGGATATATCCGTATAAGTCCCAGAAATTGAGCTCACCTTAACTCTTTTATCTTTTAACACACCTTATATATACACTGCTCAAAAAAAAAAAAAGGAAACACTCAAATAACACATCCTAGATCTGAATGAATGAAATATCCTCAATGAATACTTTGTTCTGTACAAAGTTGAATGTGCTGACAACATGTGTAATTCATTGTCAATCAGTGTTGCTTCCTAAGTGGACAGTTTGATTTCACAGAAGTTTGTTTGTTTGTTTGTTTGTTATTTATTTATTTATTGATTGATTGATTGCATTTGTATGCCGCCCCTCTCCGGAGACTTGGGGCGGCTAACAGCAATAATAAGACAGCGTATAACAATAATCCAATACTAAAAACAATTAAAACCCATTATAATAAAAAACCAAACATACATACAGACATACCATGCATAAAATTGTAAAGGCCTAGGGGGAAAGAGTATCTCAATTCCCCCTTGCCTGGCGGCAGAGGTGGGTTTTAAGTAGCTTACGAAAGGCAAGGAGGGTGGGGTCCCGCCAAGCGGCACTGTTTAGTTGACGGGACCCGGAGAAGACCCACTCTGTTATACTCTGTTGTTTAAGTGTTCCCTTTATTTTTTTGAGCAGTGTATATATTTGAAAAACAGTTGTTTCAAATCCAAGCTTTTCTTTCAGAATTCAACTCAACATATCCAGACGGCACAACTCCATTTCTCTAAATGAGCAAATTTTAATTCCAAAGTCTCCGGTTCCTTTTTCAGGAGCTGCACAGTGCGAGCTTACAGGCCTAAGGTATTCATTTAAAAAATATTTCATTTGGCGGTGGGGAGTGGGGAAAGTCCTCTTTCCCCTTCCAAGAAGGCTAATTGATTCAATTAATTTTGGTTTTCGGTTTCTCTTCCTCCGCCCAAGCGCTGACAGGCAAACAGTCCTGGCGAGGTCTAGATTTCCAGCTAGTTATTGATGGCGGAGGGGAGGGTCAGAGGTGAAAACTCTCCGAGCCAAGGAGGAGGGAAAAAAAGAAAGAAGGAAGGAACGAGAGGCCCACAGCAAGCTGCGGGAAAGACAAACAAATGGAACCAAGGAGGAATGTTTTCCACTGGGACCCCAAAAAAGGAACAGGCAGGGCAGTTAAGGGAGGCCAAGGGAGCTGTTTCAGCACATGTTGCTCGAGGCTGCTACCTAGTGATACTGGCCAATGGCCACACTCAGATGGCGGCCATCTGGAAAGGCTTTTAGCTCTCCGCTGGTCCAGAATGCGTAGATATATCTCTAATGTTTCATTTGAGATTCCAAAGCTACCGGATTCCTTTGAGCCCGAGACCTATATTTTTAATGGCGCTATCTCAGGTCGTCCTTGATTTGCGACAGTCCGTTTAAAGAAAGTTTAGCGAAGTTACAATTGCACCGCAAAAAAAATATGACTTAACAGTAATTTAATTTAATTTGCTCAACTTCTATGCCACCCAATCCCGTAGGACTCAGGGCCATAGATCACTTAGCGCGTGTTCAAAGTTACCCCAGTTCATTTAGTGATAGAAACATAGAAGACTGACGGCAGAAAAAGACCCCATGGTCCATTTGTCTCCCCTTATACTGTTTCTTGTATTTTATCTTACAATGGATATATGTTTATCCCAGGCATGTTTAAATTCAGTGACTGTGGTTTTGCCAATCACGTCTGCTGGAAGTTTGTTCCAAGCATCTACTACTGTTTCAGTAAAATAATATTTTCTCATGTTGCTTACCATGCATAAATTTTATAAGCCTAGGGGGAAGGGAATATCTCAATTCCCCCATGCCTGACGACAGAGGTGGGTTTTAAATAGCTTACGAAAGGCAAGGAGGGTGAGGACAACTCTGATATCTGGGGGGAGTTGGTTCCAGAGGGTCGGGGCCACCACAGAGAAGGCTCTTCCCCGCCAAATGACATTGTTTAGTCGACAGGACCCGGAGAAGGCCAATTCCAATAAATACATTGGAAGTCAAACAAGAACAATAAAAACAGTAAAAAACCCATTAATATCATCAACAACTCCCCCCCCCCAAAACTCTACTATACACTCGTACACATATTCATACCAAACAAATCATAATTAGGCTGTGACTCGGTGTTACTTCATGCTGGCAAAGCTAGCTCTTCAAGGATTTTCAGAAGGCCACTAGGGTGGGAGCTTTGTGTTTGCCCCTGATGCTTGATGTTTGAATTGAGTGAGTTTTCACAAGCTTTGCAGTTTACCATAGCAGCGAGGGGAAGGCTCTCCTACCAATCGAGCACAAACTGATTTGCACAAACCATAAAGCCAACCAACCACAGAAAGCAAAGCTCACCGAGCAACAGAAGAAAAACGAGAAGCCGTACCTCTAGTTCGTACATGGGCGGGCCCAGGATGTCCTTCAAGGCATGGACGTCGATTAAAATGGGCATCTCAGGGGGCAGAGCTAGGTCGGAAGCGTCGTGGAGACTTTCCGTTTTCGGCTCTTCAGTGATGTGTTCTTTCCAATCTGGAGGAGAATTAAAAGGGGGGAAAATATTGATTGCAGTACCTCATGTAGTCACGTCATCAAAATTAGAATGCTTGGCGAATGATTCATATTTATGACGGTTAAGGTGCCATTGGGGTCACGCGATCCCTCTTTTGCGACCTTCTGACCAGCAAAGTCAATAGAAAGTTGCAAAGATCACTTAACGGTGCCACTAATTTAACAACTGCAGGGATTCACTTAACAACTGTGGCAAGGTGAGGTCGTAAAATGGGGCAAAATTCATTTAACAAATGTCTCACTAAATTCTGGCCTCGATTGTACAGTGGTACCTCTACTTACGAACTTAATTTGTTCCGTGACCAGGTTCTTAAGTAGAAAAGTTTGTAAGCATAAGCATTTTTTCCCATAGGAATCAATGTGAAAGCAAATAATGCATGCGATTGGGGAAACCATAGGGAGGTTGGAGGCCGTTTCTTCCCAGGAGATTCCTAGGGAGGCCCCATGGAGGCTTCTGCCCGCCTTTTCTGGCCCTGTTTCCTCCCAGGAGATTCCTAGAGAGGCCCCACGGAGGCTTCTCCCTGCCTTTTTTGGTTACAGTCACCCAGCCAGTTTTCGTATCTAAGGCAGGACTAGAATTCACAGTCTACTGGCGATTGACTCAAGTTACCCCGTTGGCTTTCATACCTAAGACAGGAGTAGAATTTGCCATCTCCTGATTCCTACCCTGGTGCCTTATTAACTAGAACCTATTGAGTATTCTGCAAACCTCTCTTATTTTTGTTGCCTACCCAACTGGAATTGGAATTGAAGCAAGCTTTGACCAACCACAATCCGTGGCTGGTGAGCGGGATTCAGCTTGATTGTTGAAGTAATGCAGCCATGATGTCTCCATGACAAATTTCAGGTTCAGGACAAATCCGATTCACTCTGGCATTGGCCAACAACAACTACTACTACTACTACCACAACTACTACTACTACGACGACGACGACGTGTTCTTCTTGTTGTTCTTCTTGTTCTTGTTCTTCCTGTTGTTCTTGTTCTTGTTCTTGTTGTTCTTGTTCTATTATTTCTTCTTCTTCTTCTTCTTCTTCTTCTTCTTCTTCTTCTTCTTCTTCTTCTCTCCTCCTCTTACTACTACTATTGCTACTTTTCTTTTTTCCTCTACTTTCTACTACTACTACTTTCTTCTTCCCTCCTCCTCCTCCTCATAGTAGTAGTATTTTATTCTTTCTTCTTTTCTCTTCCTCCTCCTCCTCCTCCTCCCACTACCTCCTTCTTTCCTCCTCCTCCTCCTCCTCCCTAATTTTTCAAACAAAGGGAAAAAAAACCCCTTTGCTTGTTTGGCAGCCGGGCATGCGATTCAAATGCCAGCCCCAGGCAAAGGGCAAATCCTCTCCCTGCCCATTTTGGCACCTTCCCTTTCATTGCTCTGTTTTGCCGGCTGCCATTTTAGACCACACAAAGGCAAGAAGGTTGGCAACAGTTGTGCGGTAGGATTTCCTCCAAAGGGTGAAAAACAAAAGACCCAAACGGGGTGGTAAACTAAAACAAAACCAAAAAAAAAAAGAACAACCAAGCCTTGAATTTTACACCATTGGGAAAACTTCCCGCTTGATGTTCCTTTCCGCGCTGGCAGCAATTTCCAGCTCCGTTTTCTACCCTGTAAATAACTTCTTTTGCTGAAATTTGGTGGAGGGGAGGAGGGAAGGGCAGGGAGGAGACGCAGAAGACAAAGCTGCCTTTTTGTTCTGCTCCGTAGTAAACACGTCCCTCTAATGTTACAAGGGGGTGGGGAATGCATCTGGAACGGGCGAGGCTTTGCAAAGAGAATGAGAGTTGGTTTCAGAATTAGACTAGAGCAGGAGGGGACATTGGAGGTCTCTGAGACCAGTGTGTCCCAACCTTGGCAACTTGAAGATATCTGGACTTCAACTCCCAGAATTCCCCAGCCAGCGAATGCTGGCTGGGGAATTCTGGGAGTTGAAGTCCAGATATCTTCAAGTTGCCAAGGTTGGGACACACTGTCCTAGACCAACCCTCTGCTCAAGCAGGAAATCCTGTACCATTTAAGACAGGTGACTGTCTAGCCTTCTCTTAAAAACCTCCAGTGTTGAAGCAACCACAACTTCTGAGAATTGTCCTCACTGTTAGGAAATGTCTCCTCAATTGCTTCTCTCCTTGGTTAGTTTCCATCCATTGCTTCTTGTCCTCTGCAAAATAATGCACTTGGGGAAAAGGAATCCTCAATCTGAGTACAGTACTGTATTGTGTTGGCAGTTCTGTGTTAGCAAAAACTTCAGAAGAGAAGGATTTAGGGGTAGTGATTTCTGACAGTCTCAAAATGGGTGAGCAGTGTGGTCGGGTGGTAGGGAAAGAAAGTAGGATGCTTGGCTGCATAGCTAGAGGTATAACAAGCAGGAAGAGGGGGATTGTGATCCCCTTATATAGAGCGCTGGTGAGACCCAATTTGGAATACTGTGTTCGGTTCTGGAGACCTCACCTACAAAAAGATATTGACAAAATTGAACGGGTCCAAAGACGGGCTACAAGAATGGTGGAAGGTCTTAAGCATAAAATGTATCAGGAAAGACTTCGTGAACTCCATCTGTATAGTCTGGAGGACAGAAGGGAAAGGGGGGACGTGATCGAAACATTTAAATATGTCAAAGGGTTAAATAAGATTCAGGAGGGGAGTGTTTTTAATAGAAAAGTGAACACAAGAACTAGAGGGCACAATCTGAGGTTAGTTGGGGGAAAGATTAGACATAACGTGAGAAAATATTATTTTACTGAAAGAGTAGTAGATTCTTGGAACAAACTTCCAGCAGACGTGGTTGGTAAATCCACAGTAACTGAATTTAAACGTGCCTGGGATAAACATATATCCATCCTAAGATAAAATATACAAAAGAGTATAAGGGCAGACTAGATGGACCATGAGGTCTTTTTCTGCCGTCAATCTTCTATGTTTCTATGTCCTGCTTTCAGGTGCATTGGAGAACAGTTTAATCAGAATAGAGCTGGAAGGGACCTTGGAGGTCTTCTAATCCAACCCCTTGCTCAAACAGGAGACCCTATACCAGTGATGGTGAGCCTATGGCACAGGTGCCACAGGTGGCACGCAGAGCCATATCTGCTAGCACACTAGCTCAGCTCCAACGTGCATGTATGTGCCGGCCAGCTGATTTTTGGCTCGCACAGAGGCTCTGGAAGGGCATTTTCAGCTTCCAGAGAGCCTCCAGGAGATGGGCAAGGTTTTTTTTTACCCTCCTCCATCTCTAGGGAAGCCTTTGGAGCCAGGGGAGGGCAAAACACAAGCCTACTGGGCCTACCAGAAGTTGGGAAACCGGCTGTTTCTGGCCTGTAGAGTGCCTCCGGAGGGCCAGGGAAAGCAATAGTCGCCCTCCCCAGGCATTGAATTATGGGTGTGGGCACTCACCCAGGCGTGATAGTGTATGTGCATGCGCTTTCGGCACTCAAGGGGAAAAAAGTTCATCATCACTGCCCTATACCATTCCAGACAAGTGGCTATACAATCTTTTCTTAAAAGCATCCAGTGATGAAGCGCCCACAACGTCTGGTGGCAAGCTGTTCCACTGGCTAATTGTTCTCACTGTTAGGAAATTTCTCCTCAATTCCAGGTTGCTTCTCTCCTTGGTTAGTTTCCATCCACAACAGCTTCTTGTCCTGCCTTCTGGTGCTTTGGATAAATAAGGGGACTATCACTATTTGGGCTTGAATAAGTAAGTGAGCTATCACCACCATTACAGGTATTTCTCGAATTAGGACCATAACTGAGCCCAACATTGATGTTGCTAAGTGAAACATCTGTTAAGTGGGTTTTGCCCCATTCAATAACCGAAACAAGAGCTCAATTGTCCAGGGCAAGCAGACCAGTGGCGAGAAATGATGGTCCTCTTCACAACCTGTGGACCTTGACTCCCAGCCATGGAATTCTGGGAGTTGAAGTCTGCAGATCATAAAGGGGCCATCGTTCCCCACCTCTGACCTACCACAAATTAAGACATAAACACACAGAGGTGGGGTTTTTTCTGACCAGTCCCATATGCTGGAAAGTCCTCCACTGGAGACTACGATACTTCAATTTGCCAATCTTGCTTTTAAGCTTTCCTTTTTTAGCTGGGCCTTTTGGATTTAGACTAAGAATAAATTCAACTCTTTTCTAATTGCTCGATTCTTTCTCCTTTGGAAGAGGGCTGGGAACAGAAATATGACACAAATAATTAAAGTGTGCTTAAAAAGTTGCTTTCGAAATATATGGCCGCAATTATTAGATGCTAATGTAGGCAGAGCCAGTAAGAAAACACAAGGAATATGCCAATAAAAATAATTGTGAAAGGCACGGGCTGACATCTGTTTCTCTCTAGAGTGCAAGTGTGTGAGTCACAGGAATCTACAAACTCTACATCAATATCTCTGTTGACACCCAAGAGAGTCCCATCTTTAAAAAAAAAAGATTTGTGGTACAAGTTCAAAAGGTTAAAATGTTCTCACCTGGCACAAAACTCTGTAAAAATACACCTCCAATTTTCCATATGTGGGCAGGATACGTTCTCTTCAATGTCTAACATATTTTCAGCCAGACATTAAAAAAAAAAATCACAACTGTAGAATAAAACTAAGTCTGCAGCCAATATAAACATGCCTGAATAATCATTAAATCTCAGGTTATATTAATACGTTTGCAGCACACATGGGCTCAAAGTTTTCATCATAATGAACAGGTATATTTTTCAAGAGAGCTTGTGAAGAATTCCTGAATAGAATAGAATAGAATTTTTTATTGGCCAAGTGTGATTGGACACACAAGGAATTTATCTTGGTGCATATGCTCTCAGCGCACATAAAATAAAATATACATTTGTCAAGAGTCATGTGATACAACACTTAATGATTGTCATAGGGGTCAAATAAGCAATGAAGAAGCAATATTAATAAAAGCCTTAGGATATAAGCAACAAGTTACAGTCATACAGTCAACATGGGAGGAAATGGGTGAAAGGAATGATGAGAAAAACTAGTAGAATAGAAGTGCAGATTTAGTAGAAAGTCTGACAGTGTTAAGGGAATTATTTGTTTAGTAGAGTGATGGCGAACGTACATATTTTAAGTGTTGAAGCCCACAGATAAAATACCTGCTATGACAGATAATTTTCTGTTTGTATGGCAAACCACTGGAACAAATACAAATTTCCAGCAATGCTATTGGGATCAAACTCCAAAACAAATCAGAACTGGATTTGTTTTAATCCCAAACAAGTTTTTGTTTTAATCTTGTGATGATGGACAGTAGATGGAAGGCAGAAGTCTCTCCGCGGTAACAGACACAGTTAAACCAGATATTTTAAATTCCTTTTTCTTTTCTTCCCAAAAACAAAATGACTTGCCTTACTTCAAAGTGATTGGCTATCAAATATTAAAACATAGGGTAATAGACTTGGAAGGAACCTCAGAGATCTTCTACTCCAAACCTCTTCTCGAGTAGGAGACCCCATAGCATTTCAACAAATGGTTGTCCACAGTCCAGTCTCTTTTTGAATGTGATGGAGCACCCACAACTTCTGAAGACAAGCTATTCCGTTGGTTAATTGCTCTCACCTTTAGGAAATTTCCTTTCATTTAGATTGTTTCTTTCCTTGGTTAGTTTCCAACCATTGTTTCTTGCCTTGCCTTTTGGTGCTTTGGAAAAAATAGACCCCCTTCGTCTTTGTAGGAGCCCCTCAAATATTGGAACACTGTTATCGTGTCTCCTCTAACCTTCTTTTCTTAAGTCTAAGGACATATCCAATTCCTGTAAGTGTTTTTTGTAGGTTTTAGCCTCCAGTCCTTTAATCTTTTTTTTGGTTGTTCTTTTCTGCACTCTTTCCAGCATCTCAATTAATGACTAAGAGTTAATAATAATTAAGAGTACAAGTGCACTAGAGTGCCTTCCGTCCCCTGTCCTATTGCTCTCCTATATCTCCTATACCTTTCTTCTATTCCTATATCTTTTCTTCTATTCTTTCATTGATATGTTCTATTACTATATCTTCTTTTCTATTCTTTCATAGATATATTTTACTATGAGCATCTCCTCTATAACCTTCATCTTGTATTTTACTATATGTATATATATATATATTTGACGGTCTTGGCATATTTGGGTTTCTTCCCGTGTAGGATTTGGAAATTTCTGGCGACGTTTCGACGAGGTCCCACTCGTCATCTTTAGGCTGGTGCTTCTGTCCTTGTTCTAGGGCGAACACAGCGAGACCTGAGCTGCCTTCCTTCTATAAATACTGGTGGCTGGGTGTGGTTTGATGGCTCAGCAATTGCCTGCTGTGTAGAAACTTCCTGGTGAGTCAGTGGGGTAACACCTGGAGTCGTTGATGTAACTGAGGTATGCTGATTAGTTAATGATTGTGGATTAGGCGTGATATCCTGAGTAGTTGGAGCTTGCAGTCTACTTGATTGTTTTGCAATGTGTGTTCTGAGTCTGATTTCAGTTTCTATGGCTGGGATAAGTTTGTTAATGAGGGCTGGTTTCCAGATGTCTGGTAGGCGGGAGGTATCATCCCGCTTGTTCATATTTTGGGGATGTTTTTCTATCTCGATGGCTTCCATGATTTTTCTTTTGCTGTAGTGTTCTGTTTTGGAAATTAATTTAGTACTGTCAAAATCAATTTCATGACCTGTAGTTTTGAAGTGTTGGAAAAGGGAGGAGGTTTTTTTCTTTTTTTCTGTAATGCATTCTTATGTTCTGCAACACGTGCATTTACTCTCCTGTTAGTTTGTCCAATATATGTGGCTGGGCAGATTTTACACGGTATTTGATAAACTCCCTGGTTTTCTAGCTGGATATTGTCTTTGGGGTTTCTTAGGATGTTGGCTATTTTTTTTATCTGTACCAAAGGCTTTATATTTATATACCCACTAAAACTCTCATTGTGTATTGGACAAAATAAATGAATAAATAAATAAAAATAAACAAGATTAGTATTGCGTTCGCTCCTGGATAGCAGCTTGCTAGCTTGCTAGCTTGCTTGCTTGCTTGCTTGCTTGCTAGCTTGCTAGCTTGCTTGCTTGCTTGCATTTATTTATTTATTTATTTTATTGGATTTGTATGTCGGGGCGGCTAACAGCAACAATAAAACAGTGTACAATAGTAATTTGGTATTGATGATTAAAAATCTACTAATATAAAAACCAACATACATACATACATACCATGCATACAATTGTAAAGGCCTAGGGGGAAAGAGGATCTCAATTCCCCCATGCCTGGCAGCAGAGGTGGGTTTTAAGTTGTTTACGAAAGGCAAGGAGGGTGGGGGCAGTTCTAATCTCTGGGGTAGTTGGTTCCAGAGGGCCGGGGCCGCCACAGAGAAGGCTCTTCCCCTGGGTCCCACCAGGCGACATTGCTTAGTTGACTTGGAAGTGGAAGCACAGCCTTTGAAAGAAGGGGGAAGCGAAGGGAGAAATTCACAACACATGGAAGATGAAAACCAACCCTGGCCTCAGAGATCAAATTGTGAGCCGAGCAACTGCTCCAGTCACGCATTCACCTCTCAGCTACGAACCCAGCTAAGATTTCCTTCTGCCAGCAGATGTAGGGCAGATAATTCTCTTGTGCGCCGCGAGAGATGAACGCTAAAAACCGGGAAACGGTGCAGTTGTATTTCAGCGAAGAACAAAACATATGCAAATCTAAAACTCAAAACGCTGCCAAGCCCGTTCTTGGGAAGCTATCCAAGCCAAGAAGCTGGTGAGAGAGCCGGAGATTGGTCAGAATTTTTAAGAAAGGAGAAAAGATGAAAATGATAATAATAACAACAATAGTGTTTCCAACTGACAGGGGTTTTGGACACAGTACACCAGACCTTACGGTTGTGGAAAAGAAGGGGTGTGAATCATTGATGTCGCCATACCAGTCGAATTGATGAAAAACAACAAGAAAAACATGGCCAATATCAGGACCTTAAAATCGAACTCCAACGACTCTGGCATAAACCAGTACAGGTGGTCCCAGTAGTAATCAACACACTGGGTGCTGTGCCAAAAGACCACAGCCGGCACTTGAAAACAATAAACATTGACAAAACCACAATCTGTCAGTTGCAAAAGGCCACCACACTTGGATCTGCGCGCATCATACGAAAATATATCACACAGTCCTAGATGCTTGGGAAGTGTTGGACTTGTGATATTGTGATGCGACATCCAGCATATCAATCTCATTTGCTGTGTGTTACTGGTTCTTGTAAATAATAGTAATAATAATGATAATGATAATAATGATAATAATAACAAACAACCAGCTTACAAACCTCCTTCTGTCCCTTCCGAGCATAGTAATAATAATAATAATAATAATAATAATAATAATAATAATAATAATAATAATAAATACCGGTAATAATAATAATAAAGCCGCTTACAAACCTCATAGAAACATAGAAACATCAAAGTCTGACGGCAGAAAAAGACCTCATGGTCCATCTAGTCTGCCCTTATACTATTTTCTGTATTTTATCTTAGGATGGATATATGTTTATCCCAGGCATGTTTAAGTTCAGTTACTGTGGATTTATCTACCACGTCTGCTGGAAGTTTGTTCCAAGGATCTACTACTCTTTCAGTAAAATAATATTTTCTCATGTTGCTTTTGATCTTTCCCCCAACTAACTTCAGATTGTGTCCCCTTGTCCTTGTGTTCACTTTCCTATTAAAAACACTTCCCTCCTGGACCTTATTTAACCCTTTTAACATATTTAAATGTTTCGATCATGTTCCCCCTTTTCCTTCTGTCCTCCAGACTATACAGATTGAGTTCATTAAGTCTTTCCTCATACGTTTTATGCTTAAGACCTTCCACCATTCTTGTAGCCCGTCTTTGGACCCGTTCATTTTTGTCAATATCTTTTTGTAGGTGAGGTCTCCAGAACTGAACACAGTATTCCAAATGTGGTCTCACCAGCGCTCTATATAGCGGGATTACAATCTCCCTCTTCCTGCTTGTTATACCTCTAGCTATGCAGCCAAGCATTCTACTTGCTTTCCCTACCGCCTGACTGCACTGTTCACCCATTTTGAGACTGTCAGAAATCACCTCCTTATGTTCCTTCTGAGCGTAGTAGTAGTAGTAGTAGTAGTAGTAGTAGTAGTAATAATAATAATAATAATAATAATAATAATAATAATAGTAATAATAATAAAGCAGCTTACAAACCTCCTTCCGTCCCTTCCGAGCGATCCGGCCTCATCACCTTGTGCTGGCTTTCAGCCACTTTGACGGCCACTGCCCGGCAAATGGCTCCGAGTTTGCGATCCAGAGAGCGGACTCCAGCCTCTCGGGTGTAGCTAGCCAAAAGCGACAGACAAGGATACCCTTTTCAGTGTGTGAACAGAAACAAACATCAACCAAGGATCCTGGAGGGGGCTTCAGAGGTTACCAGCTATCCTGAGTTTGGTGAGGCAGGGTCTGCAAATTATCTAAATTGCAAAACAATATAGGCCACGTGTGCACGAGTGCCCCCACCCATAATTCAATGCCTGGGGAGGGCGAAAACAGCCTCCCCCACCCAGAGGCCCTTGGAGGCCAGAAAGAGCTTGTATCCCAACTTCTGGTGGCCCCAATAGGCTCGGGTTTCACCTTCCCCAGGCTCAAAAGGCTTCCCTGGAGCCGGAAGAGGGTAAAAACGCCCTCCCCCATCCCCCTGGAGGCTCTCTGGAAGCCTAAATTGCCCTCCCAGAGCCTGTGTGAGCCAAAAATCAGCTAGCTAGCACACATATAAGCATTGGAGCTGAGCTAGGGCAACAGCTGACGTGCCAGCAGATATGGCTCCAGGTGCTACCTGTGGCACTTGTGCCATAGGTTTGCCGTCACTGATATAGGCCAGGGGTTACAATAAAGCCACTTTTGCATCTCAGAAGTTCTCCAGAGGATGCCAGTGGTGTTCCCTTGCAGTGATTGGGGGCAAAATGGACAAATGGCAGAATTTGTGTATGGAGATTCTTGGTCATCTGGGTCACGGTTGCCCCAAAGGTGGTTTTTGCAAAAGGCAGCTGGGCTTTTTTTATTCCTTGAAGACGTTTCGCTTCTCATCCAAGAAGCTCTTCGGTTCTGACTGAATGGTGGAGGGTGGAAGGATTTACGTTCCTTGCAGCCATCATGCACCTTTCAGCCAAAACTGAAGAAGCTTCTTGGATGAGAAGCGAAACATCTTCAAGGAAATACAAAGTCTGGTTGCATTTTGGGGGAAAAAAAACAACTTTGGGAACATGGCATAATTTGGCTCTCAAAGTAACACAAAGTTAACCGCAGATGATAGGAAGCACACAAACTGGAAATGGTAAGCCGAGATCACTGACCATCCCTAAACTCTGCTTTTTCTACAAATGCCATCCCCCCACACAAACCCCTTTCTGTTGTGTTGCTTCTCTCCTTTGCAAATCTCTTTTCTGTTTCTGAAACTCAAAAAGAAGGAATTTTTTTCAAAGATATTACTTTGAAAAAATAATGAAAAAGTCATTATCTTTGCCTGTGGATTTTTAAATAAACAACAACTCTCGGCCTTTTCTGTTTTTGTATTACCCACAAGATCATATGCTGCAACGTCCTACCAGTCAATGACTACTTAAGCTTCAACCGTAATAACACAAGAGCACGCAACAGATTCAAACTTAATACGAACCGCGCCAAACTTGACTGTAAAAAATATGATTTCAACAATCGAGTTATCGAAGCGTGGAACTCATTACCTGACTCAATTGTGTCAACCCCTAACCCCCAACACTTCTCCCTTAGACTCTCCACGATTGACCTCTCCAGGTTCCTAAGAGGCCAGTAAGGGGCGTACATAAGTGCACTGGAGTGCCTTTTGTCCCCTATACAATTGTCTTTCCTTTCTTCCACCTATCTTATGTATTCGCTTCCTTTCATATATCCTCTCCTCTAAGTTCACTTTCACCCTCTTTTATATTATCACATGTCTATTTTTCTTCCTATGTATTTGTGTATTGGACAAATGAATAAATGGAAAAAAATGAAATCATTCCACTGGTAATCATAGATAATGGATATTCAATGTTATTGCTACTATGATTGTTATACTGTCTGAACTTCCAATGACTTTTTGATTCTTCGAAAGCTCTTTCATGGCACAATGATCCAAGTTTAGAACTAGTTATTTCCCACAAGCAAAAAAGAAAAAAGAAAAGGGGGAAAAAAAGTGGTACAGAATTGAAAATGCAGAAAATTATTACCGGGTGATAATCACCAGCGTTGTTTCTTGGGGGATCTGAATCTGTTGCGGAGTCAGGCCATGCTGTTCCAGCTGTTTCGGAATCAAATGTCGATGTGCGATTTCTATCTTCTCCTCTTGCGTGTATCCTTTGAAATGGTTCACGAGAGGAGAGAGAGGAGCCGGCATTTAGAAATGCCGTTTTGGAAGAGGGTTAAGACCACAACCAAGTAGAGAGGGAACGCCAAGACAAGATAGTGCAGATGCCTTATCAACAGCTAGTTCTCGACTTACAACCGAGTAAGCGGGATCACAATTCCCGTCGCTTAGCAAGTTATGAGAATCCCGTTAAATTTTAGGGCCTTTTTGCCATGGTTGTTAAGCGTTATCGCTGCAGCTGTTGAGCAAATCACGCAGTCATTAAATAAACTTGACTTTCCGTCAATGACTTTATTTATTTATTTGTTTATTTATTTGTTTGTTTGTTTGTTTATTTATTAATCAGATTTGTATGCCGCCCCTCTCCGTAGACTCGGGGCGGCTAACAGCAATAAGAATACAATGTAAACAAATCTAATATTTAAGTTAATTTAAAAAACCCCAATTTAAGAAACCAATCATACATACTGACATACCATGCATAAATTCTATAAGCCTAGGGGGGAGGGAAAGTCTCAGTTCCCCCATGCCTGACGACAGAGGTGGGTTTTAAGGAGCTTACGAAAGGCAAGGAGGGTGGAGGCAACTCTGATATCTGGGGGGAGTTGGTTCCAAAGGGTCGGGGCCGCCACAGAGAAGGCTCTTCCCCTGGGTCCCGCCAAACGACATTGTTTGGTCGACAGGACCCAGAGAAGGCCAACTCTGTGGGGCCTAACCGGTCGCTGGGATTCGTGCGGCAGAAGGCGGTCCCGGAGATATTCTGGTCCGGTGCCATGAAGGGCTTTATAGGTCATAACCAACACTTTGAATTGTGACCGGAAACTGATCGGCAACTAATGCAGACTGCGGAGTGTTGGTGTAACATGGGTGTATTTAGGAAAGCTCATGATTGCTCTTGCAGCTGCATTCTGCACGATCTGAAGTTTCCGAACACTTTTCAAAGGTAGCCCCATGTAGAGAGCGTTACAGTAGTCGAGCCTCGAGGTGATGAGGGCATGAGTGACTGTGAGCAGTGAGTCCCGGTCCAGATAGGGCCGCAACTGGTGCACCAGGAGAACCTGGGCAAACGCCCCCCTCGCCACAGCTGAAAGATGTTTCTCTAATGTGAGCTGTGGATCGAGGAGGACGCCCAAGACTTTATTTGTCAGAAGGCAGGAACAGAATGGGGCAACTTGCTTGAGGTTCCTCTCTTGAGTCATCCTGTGCTTGAATTGTCCTGCAGTCGACTGGGATCCACTGTGGTAGAGCCAGCCCCAACCCAGGGAAGGTTTGTTTGTTTGTTTGTATTTATTTATTTTATTTTATTTTATTTGTATGCCCCCCTCTCCGTAGACTCGGGGCGGCTCACAACAACAATAAACAATTCAAGACAAATCTAATAATTTAAAACATTAAAAACCCCATTATTAAAACAGACATACACACAAACATACCATACATGAATTGTATAGGCCCGGGGGAGATGTCTCAGTCCCCCCATGCCTGACGGCAGAGGTGGGTTTTAAGGTTACAAATGGAGATGGTGTGAACCCCTGATGCTACAACCATTGTAAATACGTCCCCTCTCTCTCTGAAATGTGCACTTGTGAAGACACACCCACACACAACAGTGATCCGTGCTTGGGTTACCTGGAACCTGAATGATCTCCATTCTGTCCAACAAAGCAGCTGGGATGGTGGCAGTGGTGTTAGCGGTGGCTATGAAGAGGACTTGAGACAGATCGAATGCTACGTTTAAGTAATGGTCGGTGAAGTTATGGTTTTGCTCAGGATCCAAGACCTTTTAAAAGCAGAAACAAAACAAAAGATAAGTTGGTTTTTTTTAACTTACCTTGCCTATTTAATTCATCTCCCTTATCTAAAAACGTATCACTACTTTTTTAAAATAGATCATCATAGAAACATAGAAGACTGACGGCAGAAAAAGACCTCATGGTCCATCTAGTCTGCCCTTATACTATTTCCTGTATTTTATCTTACAATGGATATATGTTTATCCCAGGCATGTTTAAATTCAATTACTGTGGATTTACCAACCACGTCTGCTGGAAGTTTGTTCCAAGGATCTACTACTCTTTCAGTAAAATAATATTTTCTCATGTTGCCTTTGATCTTTCCCCCAACTAACTTCAGATTGTGTCCCCTTGTTCTTGTGTTCACTTTCCTATTAAAAACACTTCCCTCCTGGACCTTATTTAACCCTTTAACATATTTAAATGTTTCGATCATGTCCCCCCTTTTCCTTCTGTCCTCCAGACTATACAGATTGAGTTCATTAAGTCTTTCCTGATAAGTTTTATGCTTAAGACCTTCCACCATTCTTGTAGCCCGTCTTTGGACCCGTTCAATTTTGTCAATATCTTTTTGTAGGTGAGGTCTCCAGAACTGAACACAGTACTCCAAATGTGGTCTCACCAGTGCTCTATATAAGGGGGTCACAATCTCCCTCTTCCTGCTTGTTATACCTCTAGCTATGCAGCCAACCATCCTACTTGCTTTTCCTACTGCCCGACCACACTGCTCACCCATTTTGAGACTGTCAGAAATCACTACCCCTAAATCCTTCTCTTCTGAAGTTTTTGCTAACACATCATGCAACACAAAAGGTAGAAATAATTGTAGGATGGTTTCTAAACAGTAGCCAACGAGATCTTCTTTTTTTAAGGGTCACTTGAACCGAAGTGAGCAGAAGGGTGCCACATGTGCAGTGTATCTCAAATTCTATTTGTAGTTTTAATCTCTTTGGAAGAAAATACACTTCAGGGATGGAGTGAGTTCAGAGAAGGCAATTGGGTTGGGGGATTTTACTGAAGTGGACCCTTAGTAAAAGGACTAAGATGGTAGAAAGATGAACCATATCATTTCAGTCCAGAGATGGGTCTGAAATGGTATGGCCCATAGACCTTTCAGTTCTGTAACACTGAGAAGAAATTTGAGTTTTCCAACTTTCCTAGATATGAAACAGTCCCAGGGCAGAAAATACAACCATGTGAGCCCTGTCATATTAATACAGGGGTCCCCAAACTTGGCAACTTTAAGACTTGTGGACTTCAACTCCTAGAATTCTGGGAGATGAAGTCCACAAGTCTTTAAAGTTGCCAAGTTTGAAGACCTCTGCATTAAGACATGATGAACAAGATCCACTCCCGATGGGAGGACAAGACATCGCAGCTGCAGCTTTGTTTTGGAAGAAGGCCGTCAACCCACAAATCCAGGGGATTTGTCGTCAGCAAAACTGCTTGAGGGCAAGAGATAGACGACACCCAAAATGAATCACACCAGAGCACAAGGGACTTTAACTTTCTATAGCTGGGAAGAAGCCAGAAACTTTTGTTGATAGCTCTCAGAGTCTATTCTAAGATCTCTAGCAACCTTCCATAACTTCCAGATTGGTTGGGACTCTGCCCTTCTAAGCCAATGGGGAGAAAGCTGCTTCTGAGAAAGGAGGCCCAAACTTTAAATTGATTGGGCTTACTAGCAAAATATTTCTGTGCTTCTTACAACCCATAAACACACAACTACAGGTTATTCTTTGACCTACGGCCACAACTGAGCCCAAAATTGATAGAACCATAGAAACATAGAAGATTGATGGCAGAAAAAGACCTCATGGTCCATCTAGTCTGCCCTTATACTATTTTCTGTATTTTATCTTAGGATGGATCTATGTTTCAATTCAGTTACTGTGGATTTATCTACCACGTCTGCTGGAGGTTTGTTCCAAGGATCTACTACTCTTTCAGTAAAATAATATTTTCTCACGTTGCTTTTGATCTTTCCCCCAACTAACTTCAGATTGTGTCCCCTTGTTCTTGTGTTCACTTTCCTATTAAAAACACTTCCCTCCTGGACCTTATTTAACCCTTTAACATATTTAAATGTTTCGATCATGTCCCCTTTTCCTTCTGTCCTCCAGACTATACAGATTGAGTTCATTAAGTCTTTCCTGATACATTTTATGCTTAAGACTTGCTAAAGACTTGCTGATCTTGCTAAATTGGCACCGCCTACCGCCATTTGCGTTCTTTGCTTTGGGCATGCGCAGAGGGTAAAAGAACCCAAATGGCGGCATCCGGGCCAGTGGGCGGAGCCTCTAACTCCCTTCGCGACTGGCTCTCCAACGATTGATAGGTATGAGCGAACCCAAAGCATTTAACCCCTGGCAGCTTCTCCCGTAAATTTTGGGTACCCATGGAAGACTTGACACAAGAAGACCTCTATGAAAAAGTTATGCCAGCTTCCCCTTTCAATGTATATATTTGAATATATTGGCTCATTTAAATCTACTTGAATTTCATTGCTGCATCGCAATGGTTTTTATTCTGTCTGCAAACCACTTCAAGAGACGTAGATGGAAAACTACATAAACCTCATTGGAGAAACAAGAAAATGTCTCTCACATCCTGGACATAAATTGTTTCAATTTCTACCCTTACAGTGATGCTATAGGGCACTGCACAGCAAAACAACTAGACACAAGGACAGTTTTTTTTCTCTGAATGCCATCACTCTGCTTAACAACTAAATTTCACAATACTGTAAAATAATTTATTAAGACTGTATTACTATTCTTCTTATCTTCTTTACTAGTTTCTATCTCTTCCAGCTTATTACTATAACCATGTTGCTTGTATCTTTAAATTATATTGTTTTTATTTATTTCCTAGTACGATTTCATATCTTATTAGTAACCTTGGCTATCACTAATTGTTGTATCTTTTTATTCTTGATGAATGTATTTTATTCTCTTTATGTACACTGAGAACATATACATCTACGATAAATTCCTTGTGTGTCCAATCAACCTTGGCCAATAAAGAATTCTATTCTATTCTGTTCTGTTCTGGGACCTATTCTTTTTAATATGTTTGTGAGTGACATAGGGGAAGGTTTGGTAGGAAAGGTTTGCCTATTTGCCGATGACTCTAAAGTGTGCAATAGGGTTGATATACCTGGAGGGGTCTGTAATATGGTAAATGATTTAGCTTTACTAGATAAATGGTCAAAGCAATGGAAACTGCAGTTTAATGTTTCCAAATGTTTCCAAAATTGAACGGGTCCAAAGACGGGCTACAAGTATGGTGGAAGGTCTTAAGCATAAAACGTATCAAGAAAGACTTAATGAACTCAATCTGTATAGTCTGGAGGACAGAAGGAAAAGGGGGGACATGATCGAAACATTTAAATATGTTAAAGGGTTAAATAAGGTTCAGGAGGGAAGTGTTTTTAATAGGAAAGTGAACACAAGAACAAGGGGACATAATCTGAAGTTAGTTTTGGGGAAAGATCAAAAGCAACATGAGAAAATATTATTTTACTGAAAGAGTCGTAGATCCTTGGAACAAACTTCCAGCAGACGTGGTTGGTAAATCCACAGTAACTGAATTTAAACATGCCTGGGATAAACATATATCCATTGTAAGATAAAATACAGGAAATAGTATAAGGGCAGACTAGATGGACCATGAGGTCTTTTTCTGCCGTCAGTCTTCTATGTTTCTATTCTATTCTATTCTATTCTATTCTAATCCTTTCAATTCAATTCAATTCTATACTATACTATATATTGAAACTTATGGTTATACCTCTTGAGGTTCTCTCAGTTTCGCATGGTTTGGTATTAATTCCCTTACCTCCAGCCTACAAACGGCATTCCTATGATTCATGCTTTTCCAATTCTGTATTTCCGACTCCTCCGAAGCTCTCACTTGAAATGTGTTAAGCGAGCCATGTTACGTTACTGTGAACAATTCTCACATAATACAGGCTGGAACGCCAGCAATGCTTGAGCGATGGGCCTGCTGCTGTCAACATAATTTATCCTTTCCATTATGGGAATGAACACACATCCTTTCTGCTTATCGGCTTGAATTATGGCCTGGAAGAGCTGCTGCTAATTAATATTATATATCACACGTGGACGGTGCCTGGGCTTGAACATTTGTCAAAGACAGAAAGCCATCTCAATTAGCTTTTCCTACTACAACTTTTAAAATTAATAGAATACACTGAAAGAGTCCAGGGAGAGTCAACAGAGATGGATCAGAAGTTCTGCCAGACAGCTAATACAGTGATACCTCATCTTACAAACACCTGGTCATACAAACTTTTCAAGATACAAACCCAGGATTTAAGATTTTTTTGCCTCTTCTTACAAACTATTTTCACCTTACAAACCCACCACCGCCACTGGAATGCCCCGCCTCCGGACTTCCGTTGCCAGCAAAGCACCCATTTTTGCACTGCTGGGATTCCCCTGAGGCTCCCCTCCATGGGAAACCCCACCTCCAGACTTCCGTGTTTTTGTGATGCTGCAGGGGAATCCCAGCAGGGGAATCCCAGCAGCGGAATCCCAGCAGCGCAAAAACGTGTGCTTCGCTGGCAACAGAAGTCTGGAGGTGGGGTTTCCCAGCGAGGGGAGCCTCAGTGAAATCGCAGCATCACAAAAACACAGAGGTCCGGAGGTGGGGTTTCAAGGACTTCGGTGTTTTTGCGATGCTGCGATTTCACTGATGCTCCCTTCACTGGGAAACCCCACCTCCAGACTTCCGTTGCCAGCGAAGTGCTTGTTTTTGGAATGCTGGGATTTCCCTGCTGGGATTCCCCTGTAGTATTGCAAAAACACAGAAGTCCAGAGGTGGGGTTTTCCATGGAGGGGAGCCTCAGGGGAATCCCAGCAGCACAAAAATGGGCACTTCGGCTGGTAAAAGGGGTGAATTTTGGGCTTGCACGCATTAATCATTTTTCCATTGATTCCTATGGGAAACATTGTTTCATCTTACAAACCTTTCACCTTAAGAACCTCGTCCCAGAACCAATTAAGTTTGTAAGACAAGGTATCACTGTATATACAATAGATCAAACTTAATGTAAACCGCTCCAAACCTGATTGTAAAAACAATCGACTTCAGCAACAGAGGGGTCAATGCCTGGAATACATTACCTGCCTCTGTAGTTTCTTCTGCAAACCCCCAAAACTTTAACCTTAGACTGTCTTTTGTTGACCTCCACCCCATTCCTAAGAGATCTGTAAGGGATGTGCATAAACGCACCAGTCTGCCGACCGTCCCTGTCCTAATGTCTCCATGTTTTCGTAAAATATCATGTACTCATAACTATGCTTCCACATCTTATATATCCACAAACGTGTTTAGACTTTGCCTGTAATCACATACACGCTTGACAAAATATTTCAGCTAAGTCACAGTCTGTATCCCAAGCTTGTTCTGTAGTAATTCAAAAGAGCAGAAAAGGCCCCAGACAATTCTTCCTACCCCGTCTTTATAATAGAAACCAGTTACTTGATCGAATGTTTACATTGAAAAGATCTGAAATTAACCTGTAGCTATCAAGGAAGCTTAAGACACAAAGGTGTCTTTTTCAAGAGGCAACTGGACTTTCTTGGGGTTTTTTGGAAGGTGTTTTGCTTCTCATCCAAGAGGCTTTTACAGCTCTGAGTGGATGGTGGAAAAACCGAAGGATGTATACTTAAAGATTCCCTACCATCCAGTCAGAGCTGTAAAAACCTCTTGGATGAGAAGCAAAACATCTTCCAAAAAACCCCAAGAAAGTCCAGTTGCCTCTTGAAAAAGACACCTTTGTGTCTTAAGCTTTCTTGATAGCTAGAGGTTAATTTCAGATCTTTTCAATGTAAACATTTGATCAAGTAACAGTCTTGGAAAAGGGAAACACCTTCAACAAAAACCAAAAACCAAATTGCCTCTTGGAATTGCACCTTTGTGCAGAATGCAGCTGCGAGAGCAATCATGGGCTTTCCCAAATATACCCATGTTACACCAACACTCCGCAGACTGCATTGGTTGCCGATCAGTTTCCGGTCACAATTCAAAGTGTTGGTTATGACCTATAAAGCCCTTCATGGCACCGGACCAGATTATCTCAGGGACCGCCTTCTGCCGCACGAATCCCAGCGACCAGTTAGGTCCCACAGAGTGGGTCTTCTCCGGGTCCCGTCAACTAAACAATGCCGCTTGGCGGGACCCAGGGGAAGAGCCTTCTCTGTGGCGGCCCCGGCCCTCTGGAACCAACTCCCCCCAGAGATTAGAATTGCCCCCACCCTCCTTGCCTTTCGTAAGCTACTTAAAACCCACCTCTGACACCAGGCATGGGGGAATTGAGATACTCTTTCCCCCTAGGCCCTTACAATTTTTATAATAACGGGTTTTTAATTGTTTTTAGTATTGGATTATTATTGTATGCTATCTTGTTACTGCTGTTAGCCGCCCCGAGTCTTCGGAGAGGGGCGGCATACAAATCCAATAAATAATAAACAAATAAACAAATAAATAAACAAACAACCATGACCTGGATGATGGGAAATCTCCGTGAAGAAAGCTCAGAGTTATTTGCAATTTCCAGCAGCATCCCTTCTCAAAGTTAAGGATTCAAGACAGAATCACAAGCTTTCTATTGAGTTTGTTGGAATACAAATGAAATTGTCCAAGAAGAAAAGTGGTTTTTTTTAAAAAAGAACCTTAAATTAAGTTTTATTTAGCTTGATGTTCGGTTTTCAGTCACAGCAGAGGCTTTGGAAAAGTCATAAAGAGAGAGTAAAGGTAATAATTAGCCCCATTTATTTTACTATCAAGAACAAACGAGTCTACGGAGAGGGGCAGCATACAAATCTAATAAAATAAAAAATAAAAAAGATTCAAGGGTCCGTTGGAAGAAAGAAAGGCAAAGTATCAGTTTTCAGGCTCTTGGTTGCAATGTTGTTGTTGTTTCGGGTTTGTTTGTTTGTTTGTTTGCATGAAAATAAGGCTACAGAAAGAAACTTTTATGTGTTTGGAATTCCTATTCCCATAACAGGCAGGATAATCTCTGCAGACACTTAAAGGCTAGCCGGTACTTTCTGCACGATTTCTCTTGTCTACAAATGTTCTCCATTAAGAAACACTCAGATTCCTTTCTGTCCACTCTGACCTTCAAGAGAGGACATCTAAATATAGAATGAATGTTCCCTTGTTGACGAACAGAACTGGAAAGAAGGAGGCATTCCGCTCTGATCGAGCTACCAATGCACCTTGACCTTAAGCAGAGACTATCAACACATTGAAATGTTCCAGCCCTTTCCCCCCAGCTACATATGGCAGAGCGTATTTATTTAACACTCAGACAAATTGGACCATATTTGCCTGAATTTTTCATGTGTCTTAACAGCCTTTTGAAATATCGTAGCTGAGGGTGGGTGACCAATGCACTAAGTGTTGGAATTTAGGAAGCAGCTGTTATTTCCTCACCTGTATAAGGGCAGGTTGTGGTCAAACATTTGTGGAAGTGCTTTGCCCATCTTAAGTAGCTTCAGTGATATGAAATGAATTAATCTAGGGAGGCTTCCTATAAAACAGGGGTGAGCAGGCTACAATTTATTTTTAAAATACAGTGGTACCTCTACCTAAGAACACCTCTGCTTACGAACTTTTCTAGATAAGGACTGGGTGTTCAAGATTTTTTTGCCTCTTCTCAAGAACCATTTTCCACTTACAAACCTGAGCCTCCGAAACTGTAACCGGAAAATGCAGTGAGAAGCCTTTATGGGGCCTCTCTAGGAATCCCACAGAGGTCCCACAGAGTTGGCCTTCTCCGGGTCCCGTCGACTAACAATGTCATTTGGTGGGACCCAGGAGAAGAGCCTTCTCTGTGGCGGCCCCAACCCTCTGGAACCAGCTCCCCCCGGAGATCAGAACTGCCCCCACCCTCCTTGCCTTTCGTAAAATTCTTAAGAACCATCTTTGCTATCAGGCATGGGGGAACTGAGACATCTCCCCTGGGCCTATACAGTTTATACATGGTATGTTTGTGTGTATGCTTGCTTTTAATAATGGGTTTTTTAGTGTTTTTTAAATTATTAGATTTGTTCTTACATTGTCTTTGTTATTGTTGTGAGCCGCCCTGAGTCTACGGAGAGGGGCGGCATACAAATCTAATAAATAATAATAATAATAATAATAATAATAATAATAATAAAAAATAATAATAATAATAATCTCCTGGGAGGAAACAGGGCCGGAAAAGGTGGGAAGAAGCCTCCATGGGGCCTCTTTAGGAACCACCTGGGAAGAAACAGGGCCTCCACCCTCCCTGTGTTTTCCCCAATTGCATACATTATTTGCTTTTACGTTGATTCCTATGGGAAAAATTGCTTCTTCTTACAAACTTTTCTACTTAAGAACCTGGTCACAGAACGAATTAAGTTCGTAAGTAGAGGTACCACTGTAACTCCCTGACCCACAAATCAGAACATAATGCAAATGTTATCCTTAGAATTACTCAGAAGAATTACGAGCTCGGGAATTTGCCTTGAAAGCCGAAATGAAATGCACAGCAACCACAATTCTTCCCCATACCAATAAAATCCTGGTTATCCACACCCTCCACAAGTTGTTGCTTTTATATATATACTGTATATATAAATTTCAACACTATATAAAGATGGGATAAAACATGTGCTGCAGACGCTATTTAAGGACTAGTAATCAGAGATGTTAACAATCTACTTCCCATCCTATAAAAGATCCAGATGTAGAATCTCTCTGATTTAGCCACAAGTGACTAATAATACTCTCTAAATTCCTTGTCTCAACAGAGGCAGCTTTGTGACACCCCAGACTGAGAAAGTAAACAGAATGACTTTTTACGCCTAATTATAATCATTCTTAACACCATAGCAATGCCAAGATGCACCAAGTGGAAACAATGGCTTCCTAATAAAATGGGATTGTAGCACTTGAGAAGTATTTCATGAAAAAACAACAACAACTGTCTAATGACAAATGACTTGTAATTTTGTCCAGCACAAAATACTTGCTATTTCACCAATGCAGCTGAGCCGTTTCCCCTTTCTATTCCTGTTAAAAATAAAAATGCCCATCCTTAAAATTATTAATCCCACGTGCTTAAGTGCTTACTATCAGGAGCTTCTGATTCAAAATAGCGATCATTCTTAACATGTTCTCCTATATTAACTTAATTGAACTTTTTTTTTTTTTTTAAAGAAAATAATAAATGGTCTCCAGTTTCATTCCCCTACCACAGAAAGTCAATGTGGAGGCAGGAGGGATATGCTAGAATTGATTAATGGACTGAAACCAGCATGCTGATCAAAGCTAATCACTCCCCATTTTAATAGTTCTAGGATAAACTAGACTGCAGTGGTTCTCAACCTTTCTAATGCTGCAACTCCTTAATACAGTTCCTCGTGTTGTGGTGACCCCCAACCATAAGTCTAGCACCAATTCTCCCAACAGAGCTTTAAGCTGATTGGCAGGAAGGTCAGAGGGACACCCCACTGTCAATGCCCGACTGGTTGGGTTGTAAAAATATGTTCCAAGGTGCCAGAAGTTTTAGTTCCTAACACCATAGGAAATTTGTCTTTTCCCATGGTCTTAGGTGACCCTTGGGAAACTGTCATTCGACCCCCAAAGGGGTCTCGAATCCCAGGTTGAGAACCACTGAACTAGAGACTATCCTGTCTTCAGAACTCAAACAGATATCACATATCCAAAATGTAATATTCTGTATATTCTTTATAACATGTTTTCCTTAAAGAAGTTAAATTTACGTGTGTTAAAAAGTCTACTTCAGGTCTCCCCTATCTAGCGGCTAAAAGTTTAAAACAATAAACTATTGGAGGTTTTTGAGAAAAATGGGATAACCATTTCTATGAAATGATACAGAGCGGAGGTCTTCAAACTTGGCAACTTTAAGACTTGTGGACTTCAACTTCAACCTTACGATTCTTGAGAAGGTGTCTTGTCTTTTTATGTACACTGAGAGTATATGCACCAAAGACAAATTTCTTGTGTGTCCAATCACACTTGGCCAATAAAGAATTCTATTCTATTCTATTCTATTCTATTCTATTCTGTTCTGTTCCGTTCCATTCTATGATGGATGGCCAACATCCAGAATTTTGGTGTGAGATCTTTGGAATGGAGGTCCCGACCCATCTGGAGAGCATGAGGTCAGAACCCAAGGTCCGGTCCTTGCTTGTCAGAATGCATCCCAATTTTTACCTCCAGTAATGCCGCTGCGGGATCGCCCTGCAAGCTCTTCCCGAGCTTGTCTACCTCGTCCAGGAGAAAGACCGGGTTGTTGACCCCAACAGTCTTCAGGCCATTAATGATACGGCCAGGCATACTGCCAACATAGGTGCGCCTGGTGAAAAAGGAAAAAATGAGAAGGTTGAAACGCAAGGCAATAAGAGTATTGTAAAACTGGAAGATGCGAGCACGGCTCAAGTTATGCGCACACACCACACTGCAATGGACGGATGGTTTGTATTTGTATTTGTATTTATTAGATTTGTATGCCGTCCCTCTCCGAAGACTCGGGGCAGCTAACAACAATAAAAAAGACAATGTGAACAAATCTAATATTAAAAATAATCTTAAAAACCCCAATTTAAAGAACCAATCATACATACAATCATACCATGGATAAATTCTATAAGCCTAGGGGGAAGGGAATATCTCAATTCCCCAATGCCTGACGACAGAGGTGGGTTTTAAGGAGCTTGCGAAAGGCAAGGAGGGTGGGGGCAACTCTGATATCTGGGGGGAGCTGGTTCCAGAGGGTCGGGGCCACCACAGAGAAGGCTCTTCTCCTGGGTCCCGCCAAACGACATTGTTTAGTCGACGGGACCCGGAGAAGGCCAACTCTGTGGGACCTAAGCGGTCGCTGGGATTCGTGCGGCAGAAGGCGGTCCCGGAGATATTCTGGTCAAATGCCATTAAGGGCTTTATAGGTCATAACCAACACGGTTGCCAAAGTTGATGGAGTTTAGCAGAAATGGCACTGATTAAAGAAAAAAACGCAATGCATTTTATTTCCAATGGGAAACTGCTCTGGACTTTGTGCTCGGGATGGGGGAAAAAACGGAAACTTTGATTTTGGATTTTGCCAATTAGATAGGTTTGGTGTTACAGAAATGGCTAGCATATACTATTATATGAGCCGGGGTGGCACAGCAGGTAGAGTGCTGTACTGCAGGCCACTGAAGCTGACTGTAGATCTGAAGGTCAGCGGTTCAAATCTCATCACCGGCTCAAGGTTGACTCAGCCTTCCATCCTTCCGAAGTGGGTAAAATGAGGACCCGGATTGTGGGGGCAATAGCCTAGCTCTGTTAAAAAGTGCTATTGCTAACATGTTGTAAGCCGCCCTGAGTCTAAGGAAAAGGGCGGCATAAAAATTGAATAAATAAATAAAATAAATAAATTATACTGAAGTAAAAAGTTAAAGTTTTACATTATCATCTTATTCACCAAAAGGAAATCCGGAAGTCAATGTTTCCCACCCACCACACCGCTTCTACTCTACACTTTTTTCTCTTCCCTTTTCCTTCTCCAATTTTATCTTTATTTTTTTTAATACATTTTTGTATTTTAGGCTTTATTTAAAAATGAATAAAATTTTGAATTACAAGTTATGCAAGCACATTAGCAGGAGTGAGAAACTGCCCGAAAGGACAAAAATATGTGGAATACGTTGTGATCCGGAAAACAACTAATACAAATGAGGCAACGGCTATGAAAATGTGTTTTAGAGAATTGAATCAATTGTCCAGATTTATCCGCTCGATGGAGAACTTTTCAAGTTCTCAACAAAGGGTCCCTTAGCACCCCCCCCTAATTAGGCAACTTTATGAAATGGCCCATCAATTCAAAGTGCAGGCAAAACTGGACATTCAAACTTACTCGTGTGTGATTTTGAATGCCAACTGATGGCTCTACAGTTTTTATTTACATTGTTAATTTTATTAAACAATAAGAGGACCAGCTCAAATCTGAATCAAGAAAAAAAAAATTGACAGCTGGAGAACAGGCCTGGATATAACAAGGGTTATATTCAAGCCTGATGACAAACCATATTTTATTGTAGCAAAGGTAAATTCAGTATCTCCTTAGATAGACTTTGGGACGAGAATGGTTTTTTTACTTATAGAAAAAATTGTTTGTATATATGTGTTTATGTGCATAGATAGAATTTACTTACTCTTACTTGCAATTTATGATACATTATCACTAAAAGTACCCCCATGAATTTCTCCCGTCTAAATCTCACTCACACAAAGCATAAATCAAGTAAGGTAGTGGATGCTCATAGGCCCCGTGTAACTTTCATTTAGCTCCAATGATGGAGAAAACACTGTGTTATATAATGGGGTGGCTAATAAAATCCAGCTGGGGAAGGAATGTTTTGCCAGCCTCCTTCCCAGGACCTAAATGATGTCAGAGGGCAGGATATAAGCCAAGCTCCCCCCCAAGGGGATGGAGAGATGGAGAGGGAGAAAGAGAGGGAGAGAAAAAGAGGGAGGGAAGAGAGACGGAAACAGAGAAGGAGAGAAAGAGGGAAACAGAGAAACAGAGGGAGAGAGAAATAGAGAAACAGAGAGAGAGAAAGAGGGAAGGAGAGGGAGAAAGAGAGAGGGAGAGAAAGAGAGACAAAAACACACAGAGACAGAAATAGAGGGAAAGAGATGGAGAAAGAGAGGGGGGAGAGAGAAACAGAGAGAGAGAGAAAGGGGGAGAAAGAGAGAAACAGAAAAACAGTAATAGAGAAACAGAGATGGAGGGAGGGAGAGAGAGAGAGAGATGGAGAAACAGAGAGAGAAACAGAGAAATAGAAACAGAGGGAGGGAGGGAGAGAGAATCTCTTGTTGCTTCTGCATTTTTTACCCCGCAGTGAGTCAGATTAAATAACTTTTCTCCCGCATGGAATAGGAAAAATAATTTGGCTGACTTGTTTATGTTCTTCTGTGGTTTGTCCCCCCTCCCTCCCCTTGTCTGTAGCATGTGAGCAGCCTGCCCAAAGGGCTTAGAGGGTGTGTCCACAAAGCCCATACAAACAAGTTCCTAGCCCTTGAGGTCTATTATTAGACCCAAAGAATGTAGACAATAAGAGAGTCCTTTTTTTCCCCTTGGCATGGCTGGTTACGGCTACAAAGCCTTTGGGTTAGCTCGTCTCCCGGGATCAAAACACAAAATAGAACCAATATCAAACTTCTCCCAGACAGGATCCAAGTATAAGATTTCTACCATCACTCCAGCACAGAAGAATTTAATAAAGACAGGTTGTTCCGAAGGGATAAATGTCAAAAAACTTTTAAAGCTCAGGGCAAAACCATTTAATATCTGTTTTCACAGAAGGGGACCAAGAGCCTTCAAGGGAGCCAGGCTAGGTAATCTGCGAGATTTTGACTTTATTATTATTATTATTATTATTTGCCAGAAATAACAAACACAGATAGTCCCCAACTTATAACCACAAAGGAGTCCAAGCTTTCTGTTGGCTACGTGACACATCGGTTCGGTAGGTTTTGCCCCATTTTACGATCTTTCTTGCCTCGGTTGTTAACCGAATCACTGCACTGTTGTTAACCTAGCAACCTGGGTTATTCAGTAAATCTGGGTTTCCTCGTCAATTTTGCTGGTCAGAAGGTCGTAAAGGGTCATTCTTTGTCAGGTGTCCACTTGACTGATTTTTGCAGCCTTGTTTGAAAAGAAACCATCACAAAAACAACATACAATATATGATAGAAAAATGTGCTCTGTCTAATGAAATAAAAGTGAAGATGATTGAAATAGGCGTTGATTGCTTACCTGAACGCCTCTTCTCGTACGGTGAGCGGGTACAGCAGTCACATGGGTTGCTCATGTCCAATCCGGTGGAACTGAGCCTAGTGTTAAAAAAGCTTGCCGGATCCGCCCCTTCCCCAGAATTCGCGAATCCATAGACTAGGCTCAGCTGTGAAGCTCTGTAGTGTTCAACTCTCATTGTTAGAGGAAGAAAGTTATAGGAAGGAAAAGAAGACACATACAAGGGCGGGAAGTGACTGCTGTACCCGCTCACCGTACGAGAAGAGGCGTTCAGGTAAGCAATCAACGCCTATTCTCCGTACTGAAGGAGCGGGTCCAGCAGTCACATGGGACATACCCAATAGATGGTCCCTAGGGTGGGATTAGATTGCTATCGTGTGAGATAATGGATTGGAGTACCCTTCTGCCGAAGGCAGCGTCCGCTGAAGCGTAAGAATCAATCTTGTAGTGCCTGATGAAGGAATTTGGCGAGGCCCAAGTGGCTGCTTTGCAGACTTCCTCCAACGGGGCTTGAGTCGCCCAAGCGGCCGAGGTGGCTGCGCTCCTGGTGGAATGCGCTGTGATGTTCCTTGGAACTGAGAGGGAGGCCGACTCATAGGCCTTAGATATAGTCCCTCTGATCCAACGGCCTATTACTGTTGAAGACACTTTAGCACCCATGACTCTGGGGTGATAGGCTATAAAAAGTGCTTCTGACCTCCGAAAGGGTCCTGTGCGTTGGATATAGATTCTCAGCGCTCTAATGAGATCCAGGGTGTGCCATCTAATTGCCAAGGGATGGTCTCGTTGGAGGCAGAAGGAAGGTAGGACAATATCCTGAGATCTGTGGAACATGGAACTGACCTTGGGTAAGAAGGTGGGGTCCAGTCGCAAGACTACCTTGTCCTGATGAAATTGACAAAGGTCCTGCCTGATTGAGAGGGCAGCCAGCTCCGAAATGCGTCGGGCAGAGGTAATAGCCACCAGAAAGGCTACTTTAAAGGATAGGTATCTGAGGGATGCCGATTTTAGGGGTTCGTATGGTGCCTGCGTGAGGGAGTGGAGAACCCGTGGCAAATCCCAGGATGGGTACCTGTGGACCTTGGAAGGTCTAAGGTTGGCTATGCCCTTGAGGAATTCCTGAACTTCTGGGAAGGACCGGAGAGGCTGTCTGCGGGGGCCCCCTAAGACAGAGGAAATGGCCGCCAGATGACGCCGGAGGGTGCTGGTGGAAAGTCCTTTATGGAAACCTTGCATAAGGAAGGAGATGATTCTGTGTATGGGAATGCACAGGGGAGAAAGTCCTTCCTGTAGACACCACTGGTGAAACTTGGACCACGTGTGGTCGTAGATTCGATTGGTCGAACCCCTTCTGGCCTTTAAAATGACCTCCACTGTATCGGGGTCGTGACCACGCAGTTCTAAGTCTCTCCTGATAACAGCCAGGCGGTGAGGTGGAACCACTCCGGGTCTGGATGGAATGAGGCCCCCTGCCGCAGCATATCCCCCGAAACGGGGAGTCGCCAGGGGTCCTGGACGGACAACTGTTGGAGATCCGCGAACCAGGGCCGGCGGGGCCAATGAGGGGCGATTAAGATTACTCGGGCCCTCTCGGTGAGGACCTTGTGAATCACATCCGGGAGAATTGGAATTGGAGGGAATGCGTAAAGTAGGCCTGGAGGCCATGGGCTCCGGAGGGCATTGATTGCTTCCGCTCCCGGGGATGGAAATCTGGAAAAGAAGCGAGGGAGTTGGGCGTTCGCATTGGTCGCGAAGAGATCCAGAATTGGTAGGCCGAATCTGAGGCTGATTTGATGGAACAGGCCTTGATGGAGATTCCACTCTCCTGGGTCTATCGTTGCTCGAGATAGCCAATCCGCCTGGACGTTGAGGCTCCCCGAGATGTGGTCGGCTTGGAGCGACCGAAGATGTTTTTCCGCCCAAAGGCCTAACTTGAGGGACTCCCTCATGAGGGCCTTGGATCTCGTGCCCCCCTGCCTGCAGATATGGCTTTTTGTGGCAATGTTGTCGGTAAGAATGAGAACGTGCCGGTTGGGAATGCGAGGAAAGAAATGCTTCAGAGCCAGGGAAACGGCTCTTAACTCTAGCCAATTGATTGGCTTGGAAGCTTCCTCCGGGGACCACGTGCCCTGGGCTATCATCCCCTGGGCGTGGGCGCCCCATCCCGATAGACTGGCATCTGTGGTGATAACAAATTGATCCGGGCACCTGAACGGGGATCCTTTGTCCATGGCCGGAGACTTCCACCACTTGAAGGATCTGCGAACCATTGGTGGGATGACAATGAGACGATTTGAGTTGCTGTGCCCCGATCTCTGAAAGGGTAATAGGAGCCACTGTAGTTCCCTAGCATGAAGGCGAGCCCAGGGAATGATGCCTATGCATGACACCATCTTCCCCAAAAGGGAAGACAGGGATACTATGGATACTGAAGGTTTAGATAAAATGCAAGAAATTAACTCCCCTATACTGAATTTTCTCTCGGGAGAGAGAAAGACCTGGGAGGATTCTGAATTAATAATGGATCCCAGGTGTAAGATGGATGTGGAAGGTTGGAGATGGCTTTTATCAAAGTTGATGGAAAAACCATGGTCCTGAAGGACTGACATGGTGACAGAAAGGTCTGTTTTCACTTTCTCTAGGGAGTTCCCATGAATCAAAATATCATCAAGATAACATAAAATGTGAATGGGAGACGCCCGGATATAGGCCGCCAGGGACCCCAAGAGCTTTGTAAAAACCCGAGGGGCCGAGGAAAGGCCAAATGGCATCGCCCTATACTGGAAATGCCTGCCTTGAAAGGAGAAACGTAAAAATTTTCTGTGGCATTTGGCTATAGGAATGTGGAGGTAGGCCTCAGTGAGGTCTAAAGAGACCATGAAATCTCCCGTGTGGATGGCGGCCAAAATAGATGATAAGGAGTGCATCTTAAACTTCCTATATTTGATGAATAGGTTCAGCTTCTTTAAATCCAAAATAGCTCTCCAACCTCCGGAGGATTTTGGAACCATAAATAGGATGGAATAAAAACCTAGACCCTTCTGACCGGAAGGAACCGGTTGAATGGCTCTGATGGACAATAAGTGGGAAATGGCCTCCTCCATACGGTTACAATCTGAGGAGGACCTGGGAGAAGGGCAAGAAATAAAACGTTTCGGGGGGGGAGAAATAAATTCTAACAGAAGGCCTGTTTGAACAGTGTCAATGACCCAGGGGTCCTTGGAGGTGAGACGCCAATTAGAGGCGAAATGGGCTAGGCGACCACCTATGGGAATTGAGGAAAAATTACCATCTAGGTTTTTTTGAAGCCCTGTTAGAGGACGCTCCCCTTTGGAAGCGAAAACCTCTGCCCCTGGAGTTCCTACCCTGGGAACGAAAGCGGGGGGAATACTGACCTGGAGATCTCTGATAGGAAGCCGCTTGGTCTTGCTGACGCCCTGGGCGACGAAAGGACTGCGTTTTGGTAGCCTTTTTGGTGGTTGGACCCAAAACTTTCTTCTTGTCCGTGGTTTCCGTGAGGAGTGGATCCAGAAGATCACCGAAAAGAAGGTCGCGCTTTAAAGGACCCAGGGATAACTGCCACTTCTGGCGTACTCCGGCTTGCCAAGGGCGAATCCATAGGAGTCTTCTTGCCGTTGTAGAAGCTGCAATAGACTTAGCAGAAAATCTAGTAGATTGTAAAGTGGCATCAGCCACGTACTGAGCAGCTGCAAAGACCTTGTTGAAGTCTTGTTGACCTCTCAAGTCATCGGGAGGAATATGTTGTTGAAGTTGGCGAAGCCACAGAAGCATGGCTCTGGAGAAAAAGGAAGCCGCTGCAGAACTTTTAATGGCCCAGGAATCTGCGGTGAATCCTCTTTTGAGCATTTGTTCAATCCGCTTGTCCTCTGGGCGGAGGACTTCCTCTGCTTCGCCTGGCACAGCAGCCGCCGAGTGAAGGATCTTGACCGGTTCATCCGGTTTTGGAAAAGATAGGAGCTCCTCATAGGAAGAGGAAAGTTTGTACAATTTTCTATCCTTGGTTGAGGGATTAAGCCCAGAGGCTGGGAAATCCCACTGCTTAAGTAAGGCATCTTTAAACAATTTAGGCATAGGAATTACCTCGTTATCCTCCTGTTCCTCTGTGAAGTAAGGTAAGTTCTCCTCCGGGGGGTCAGTGGATGTGGAGGCCTGTTTCTCCTGGGCCGCCAATCCCGTAGAAATTCTAGCTTTGAGGAGGAGAGATTTGAACAATTGAGAAGGAAAAATAGTAATTGGAGAAGGCACCTTTATTTGGGATTCCTCATCATCTGAGAGGCCTTGAAAGGGATCCTCATCCTCCTCCATATCCTCATATTCGTCCTGAGAGGAATCTGAATCATCCTGAATAGGAGCTCTAACCGCTGGGGAAGAACCCAAGGGGCGGGAGGGACGAGGAGGTGGAGGAGGTAAGGGAAGCTCATTGATGGTAGAGAGTTTAGCATCAATGGCCTTGGACAACACAGAAAAAATAGATTGGAATTCAGGAGGTAAACTAGAAATATCAGCAGGAATGGCAGAAGAATCCCTGAGGGCCTGGGAGGATCCTGGCTGGGGGGAATCTTCAATAAGGTCTGGTTCCTCTGGACCTATTCCCCATAGGTTAGGTTGGGGTCTGTCTAGGTTTGGCTCATCCAGAGATAACACAGGGACCCCAGAAGGAGGCAGACTAGAAGCCTCTGGGGGGTCTTGACTACTGAGTACTTGGGCCTGTACTTTCAAACGCTTTGCTGATTTGTCATGGATTCTTTGTAGGGCTAGGTCCCTTCTCTTCTCAGCCCTGGTGACCTTGGTCGAGGGGCGGGTCCCTGAAGAAGAGGAGGTCGAGGCCTGGGGGATACTGGTAATCTCATCGCCTGTAGGCCTGGCCTCTCTGGGACCTTTAGTTGTGCCTCTCTTGGGAAAGGTAGCCATAGTCTGACAATTAACAGAAGACCAGGCTGAGCCAAATAACTGAATAATTAGGGAGAAGAATTTCAAAGGCTTCCCAAGAGGAATGGATCCTGCTCCGAGGCCTCGGAGCTGCTGAGACTTGAGGACAATCTGGGCAAACCCAGAGTTCGTGCCCCCAAATACAGCGTGGCCAGCCTCCCTAAACTTTAATTAAAGTAAACCAAGGCACTCTGGTTGGAGGCTTAGCCAGTGGAGAATTAAGCCTGAGCGTCCCAAAGCCCACTCCGGGATCCACGCGGTGGACTGAGGCCTACGCGGCTGGCAGGAGGCCAACACGAGAGACCTAAATTTAAAAAGGGCGCGAAGGCCTTCGCGCCGAAAAATCGCTCCGTAATAGAATTCTTAAAGGGGAAGCGATCGACTAAGTCCAGGAGACTAGAACAAGCGTCTCACTCCGCAGGAGGTATTTCTTAAGCCCTTTATCAATAATACAATAATTTATCAATGAATCAATACTTGCACCAAGACCTCCAGGCCAAAGGATTAAAAGAATCCACAAGCGGCAGCGGGGATCGTACACGGCAAGACAGCCGGGGGAAAACGAAACCGCAACTTCTCCCAAGAAAAAAAGCCGAGCCACAAACGGCTGGCGCTATTAGTGCAAGTAAATAAATAAGAACAAATAAATCTTACTACTTTTGAAGGAAAAGATCGAAGGGAAGGTGTTAGAATGTTGAACGAGCTATCACAATACAACCGCAGGATATGCGAACTGAGCGAATTCTGGGGAAGGGGCGGATCCGGCAAGCTTTTTTAACACTAGGCTCAGTTCCACCGGATTGGACATGAGCAACCCATGTGACTGCTGGACCCGCTCCTTCAGTACGGAGAAGTGAGAAAACAGAGAGCTCTGTTTCACTCCCTTCAATCATCTTCATCAGAAAGAGCAAGGTTTTTTCTATCGCTCTCTGTTTTCTCACCTTCAATCATCTTCATTTTAAATTCAATAGAAAGAGCGTGTCTTTTCCTATCATATATGTTGTTTTTGTGATGGTTTCTTTTCAAATAAGGCTTCAATTTCACCTGGTCCACTTGACAAAGAATGACCCCAAAAGTGAATCACATAAGCCCAGGAAGGACCCTGCAACCATCATAACTGTGAGTCGGATGCCCAGTGTCTAAATTTTGATCGTGTGCCCATGGGGATGGATGCAATGGTCGTAAGCTTGAAAAGCGGTCCTAGTCACTTTCTCCAGGGCCGTTGTAGCTTTGAATGGTCACTAAATGAACCGTTGTAAATCGAGGACTACCTGTACTGGATAGCACCAAGAAAATATAAGGATTCTTCTGCCTTCCCCCCCCCCTCCTTAATGCTTGCCTTGTAATTAGCTTAACAGAGTTTTCATACATCTATACATATACCTTCATTCTTAACAAAATACACAGTTATACATTTCTATTTAATAAACTCCTTAAAACCCACCTTTGTCGTCAGGCATGGGGGAACTGAAACACCTCCCCCGGGCATGTCTAATTTATGCATGGTATGTTTGTGTGTGTGTATGTTAGTAAATGGGGTTCTTTTTAAATCTTTTTAAATATTTTAAATTTATTTAGATTTGTCATAATTTGTTGTATTTTGCTGTGAGCCGCCCCGAGTCTGCGGAAGGGGCGGCATACAAATCTAAATAATAAATAAATAAATAATAAATAATAAATAACAGGCTTGGAAGGGACTTTGGAGATCTTCTAGTCCAACCCCCTGCTTAGGCAGGAAACCCTACACCACTTCAGACAAATGGTTACCCAACCTATTCTTAAAAACTTCCAGTGCTGGAGCATTCACCACTTCTGGAGGCAAGCTGTTCCACTGGTTAATTGTTCTAACTGTCAGGAACTTATTTCTAAGTTGCTTCTCTCCTTGTTTAGTTTCCACCCATTGCTTCTTGTTCTACCCTCAGGTGCTTTGGAGAATAGGTTGACTCCCTCTTCCTTGGGGCAACCCCTGAGATATTGGAAGACTGCTATCATGGTCCTTCTAGCTGAAGTAGCCTGCAGTGCTGCGCTCTAACCACTGCACCACCCCAGCTCTTAGCAGGGGGCTGAACTTAAAGGCCTCCAAGGCCCCTTCCAGATTCTCCTCTCCTCTTTCATTCTATGGTTTCTGGAACTGGGTATGTCTAACCTAAAGGAAAGAAGGACTAGGGTGGCGTGATAGCTGAGTTTCCGTGTCTCAGGGGCTGCCACAAAAAAAGAGGGAGTCAAGTTATTCTCCAAAGCACCTGGGGACGGAACAAGAGCCGCCCCGAGTTTTCGGAGAGGGGCGGCATACAAATCCAAATAATAAATAAATAATAAATAAATAAAAGAAGAAATGGATGGAAACTCAACACCTCGAGGCTCGACTACTGTAACGCTCTCTACATGGGGCTACCTTTGAAAAATGTTCGGAAACTCCAGATCGTGCAGAATGCAGCTGCGAGAGCAGTCATGGGCTTTCCCAAATATGCCCATGTTACACCAACACTCCGCAGTCTGCATTGGTTGCCGATCAGTTTCCGATCACAATTCAAAGTGTTGGTTATGACCTATAAAGCCCTTCATGGCACCGGACCAGATTATCTCAGGGACCGCCTTCTGCCGCACGAATCCCAGCGGCCAGTTAGGTCCCACAGAGTGGGTCTTCTCCGGGTCCTGTCAACTAAACAATGTCGCTTGGCGGGACCCAGGGGAAGAGCCTTCTCTGTGGCGGCCCCGGCCCTCTGGAACCAACTCCCCCCAGAGATTAGAATTGCCCCCACCCTCCTTGCCTTTCGCAAACTACTTAAAACCCACCTCTGTCATCAGGCCTGGGGGAATTGAGATCCCCTTTCCCTCTAGGCCTTTACAATTCTATGCATGGTATGTATGTATGTATGTTTGGGTTTTATATTAATGGGTTTTTAATCGATTTTAATATTAGATTACTATTGTACACTGTTTTATTGTTGCTGTTAGCCGCCCCGAGTCTCCGGAGAGGGGCGGCATACAAATCCAATAAATAAATAAATAAAACAACTAATCAGGGATAGAAGCAACCCAGAACTCAGGAGAAACTTTCTGAGAGTTAGAACAATTGCACTGTTCAAAATACTCATTGTCTTTAACTTCTTCGGTGAAAGGCATCGAACATCCTCTAGTGGTCCCCGTTTGAACAGCAAGACATGTTCTGCTTTTCAGAAGTCTAATAAACAGATGAGAGACGTGCAAACCAGCTTCCCTCTGTGCCTGTCATCAACATAAGTTAGGATGTGACAAAACTGGAACTGAGCAAATGGAAATTGCGCATATACTGTATTTATAATGTATCTGTCTTTACTGGGAAATGCATGAACATCAACCCTTGGAAGCCCTTGTCATATATTCCAGCACAGTGTTTTTCAACCAGTGTGCCGTGGCACACTAGTGTGCTGCGAGACATAGTCAGGTGTGCCGCGAAGCTCAGAGAGAGAAAGAAAACAAGAGAAAGAAAGAAAGAGAAAGAGAGAAAGAGAACGAGAGAGAAAGAAAGCAAGAGAGAGAAAGCAAGCAAGAGAGAAAGAGAACAAAAGAGAAAGAAAGAGAGAGAGCAAGAAAGAAAGAAAGAGAGAGTAAGAAAGAAAGAGAAAGAACAAGAGAGAAAGAAAGCAAGAGAGAGAGCAAGAAAGAAAGAAAGAGAGAGAGAGAAAGAAAGAAAGAGAGAGAGAAAGAGAACAAGAGAGAAAGAAAGAAAAAGAGCAATAAAGAAAGAAAGCAGGAGAGAGAGAGGGAGGGAAGGTGGGAGAGAGAAATAGAGCGAAAGGGAGGAAAAGAGAGAATTTTTTTGTCCAAACTTTTTTTAGCCCCCCCCCCCTCAATGTGCCCCATGGTTTTGTAAATGTAAAAAATGTGCCGCAGCTCAAAAAAGGTTGAAAATCACTGTTCCAGCAGGTTCCAGGTAGAAACAAGCTGTAGCACCACGGCCTCAGTTCTCGACTTTCCTGCACTGGATTCAAGAATCTGTTGAGGAATTCTAGGTGATTGTGATAAAATGCAATTGTTAGGAAACCTGATGAAGAAATACTATGCCAGCGTTTCTCAACCACCGCAACTTTAAGAAAGATGGATTTCTCCAGCCAGCAAGGAGAATTAAGATGGTCAAGGCTGAGAAAGACAACATCCATTCACAAAACAGTTAATAGAAGTCATGAAAGTGTTCTAACAAGCTAACCTGAAGCATCCTGACATACAATCTTTATTAAGACATGATGGTTTCATAGATCAGCATGAGAAGAAGTAGTGTAGCAGAAGCTTGGAGGTAGCGTGTCAGTCATCAGTCCGCCAAAAATAAAATATAAATAAAATATAAAAATAATGAGAAAGAAAGAAAGGAAGGAAGGAAGGAAGGAAAGAAAGTAGAAAGAAAGAAAGGAGAGGAAGAGAAAAAGAAAGGGAGGGAGAGAGAGAGAATGAGAGAGGAAAAGAAAAGAAAGAAAGAGATAGAAAGAAAGAAAAAAGAAAAGGAGAGGGAGGAAGGGAGGGAGGAAGGAAATAAATAAATAAATGAATGAATGAATGAATGGAGGAAGGAAGGAAGGAAGGAAGGAAGGAGAAAGAGCAAGGGAGGGAGAGGGAGAGAGAGAGAATGAGAGAGAAAAAGAAAAGAAAGAGAAAGAAAGAAAGGAAAAAAAAAGGAGAGGAAGGAAGGAAGAAAAGAAAGGAAAGAAAGGAAGGAAGGGAGGGAGGGAGGAAGGAAGAAAGAAAATCAGTCAAAGGGGAAACTTGAGCGACCACTAGATCTTTCTCCTGTCCTTAGTTTTCTATGGTCCTATGAGACTTTCACCCAGGGTTATGATCAGCAGTGCAAATTGAAGCTGCCCCCAAAGTCAACTGAAGAGGCCTGGTTGCCTGGAGTACAGCAAAGGCCTTGTTTCACTTGGCCAAGGTTGCCTTTCTCTCCTTGCACAAACACCACCACACTTCTTTTCCCGAGGGATCTCACTCGCACACTCAATTCAAATCTTCACCTCACCCTAATAACACCTTACACGTTGCCGTACACTTTCGTTTGCCCTGTTCCAACTTGCAGTTGTGAACATACAGATCTCAGTGCCCCAAATCATTTGGGCAACGCTTTTAACTTTTCTCCCAGTCAGCACATCCTGTTCCTGTTGAACATCGAATGGCAGCTGTCAAAACTAAAAGCTAGCTCAGCCTCCCAGGGAAATATTTCTCAATGGCCATTCTGAACAAGGTGGGGTCAATCAGTCTCTAGGGAGCATTTCACTTTAATAAGAGTGTCTGATCTTCACGCATTGCGTTAAACTCAGACCAGGAATGGGTCAAAAGACAAGCTGCGCAGCCACTCCAGTTTTGTATACAAAAATACTGTACAGCTTTTCAGACGGGTTTCAATGAGAGGGTAATAGGCGTTGATTGCTTACCTGAACGCCTCTTCTCGTACGGTGAGCGGGTACAGCAGTCACATGGGTTGCTCATGTCCAATCCGGTGGAACTGAGCCTAGTATTAAAAAAGCTTGCCGGATCCGCCCCTTCCCCAGAATTCGCGAATCCATAGACTAGGCTCAGTTGTGAAGCTCTGTAGTGTTCAACTCTCATTGTTAGAGGAAGAAAGAGATAGAAAGGTAAAGAAGACACATACAAGGGCGGGAAGTGACTGCTGTACCCGCTCACCGTACGAGAAGAGGCGTTCAGGTAAGCAATCAACGCCTATTCTCCGTACTGAAGGAGCGGGTCCAGCAGTCACATGGGACATACCCAATAGATGGTCCCTAGGGTGGGATTAGCTTGCTATCGTGTGAGATAACGGATTGGAGTACCCTTCTGCCGAAGGCAGCGTCCGCTGAAGCGTAAGAATCAATTTTGTAGTGCCTGATGAAGGAATTTGGCGAGGCCCAAGTGGCTGCTTTGCAGACCTCCTCCAACGGGGCTTGAGTCGCCCAAGCGGCCGAGGTGGCTGCGCTCCTGGTGGAATGCGCAGTGATGTTCCTTGGAACTGAGAGGGAGGCCGACTCATAGGCCTTAGATATAGTCCCTCTGATCCAACGGCCTATTACTGTTGAAGACACTTTGGCCCCCATGACTCTGGGATGATAGGCTACAAAAAGTGCTTCTGACCTCCGAAAGGGTCCTGTGCGTTGGATATATATTCTCAGCGCTCTGGTGAGATCCAGGGTGTGCCATCTAATTGCCAAGGGATGGTCTCGTTGGAGGCAGAAGGAAGGTAGGACAATATCCTGAGATCTGTGGAACATGGAACTGACCTTGGGTAAGAAGGTGGGGTCCAGTCGCAAGACTACCTTGTCCTGATGGAATTGGCAAAGGTCCTGCCTGATTGAGAGGGCAGCCAGCTCCGAAATGCGTCGGGCAGAGGTAATAGCCACCAGAAAAGCTACCTTAAAGGATAGGTACCTGAGGGACGCCGATTTTAGGGGTTCGTATGGTGCCTGCGTGAGGGAGTGGAGAACCCGTGGCAAATCCCAGGATGGATACCTGTGGACCTTGGAAGGTCTGAGGTTGGCTATGCCCTTGAGGAATTCCTGAACTTCAGGGAAGGATCGGAGAGGCTGTCTGCGGGGGCCCCCTAGGACAGATGAAATGGCTGCCAGATGACGCCGGAGGGTGCTGGTGGAGAGTCCTTTATGGAAACCTTGCATAAGGAAGGAAATAATTCTGTGTATGGGGATGCACAGAGGGGAGAGACCTTCCTGAAGACACCACTGGTGAAACTTGGACCACGTGTGGTCGTAGATTCGGTTGGTCGAGCCCCTTCTGGCCTTTAGAATGACCTCCACTGAATCAGGGTCATGCCCACGCAGCTCTAAATCTCTCCTGATAACAGCCAGGCGGTGAGGTGGAACCACTCCGGGTCTGGATGGAAAGAGGCCCCCTGCCGCAGCATATCCCCCGAAACGGGGAGTCGCCAAGGGTCCTGGACGGACAGCTGTTGGAGATCTGCGAACCAGGGCCGGCGGGGCCAATGAGGGGCGATTAAGATTACTCGGGCCCTCTCGGTGAGGACCTTGTGAATCACGTCCGGGAGGATTGGAATCGGAGGAAATGCATAGAGTAGGCCTGGAGGCCATGGACTCCGGAGGGCATTGATCGCTTCCGCTCCCGGGGATGGAAATCTGGAATAGAAGCGAGGGAGTTGGGCGTTCGCATTGGTCGCGAAGAGATCCAGGACTGGTAGGCCGAATCTGAGGGTGATTTGATGGAACAGGTCTTGATGGAGGTTCCACTCTCCTGGGTCTATCGTTGCTCGGGATAGCCAATCCGCCTGGATGTTGAGACTCCCCGAGATGTGATCGGCTAGGAGCGACTGGAGATGTTTTTCCGCCCAAAGGCCCAGCTTGAGGGCCTCCCTCATGAGAGCCTTGGATCTCGTGCCCCCTTGCCTGCAGATATGGCTTTTTGTGGCAATGTTGTCGGTGAGAATGAGAACGTGCCGGTTGGGGATGCGAGGAGAGAAATGCTTCAGAGCCAGGGAGACGGCTCTTAACTCTAGCCAATTTATTGGCCTGGAAGCTTCCTCCGGGGACCACGTGCCCTGGGCTATCATCCCCTGGGCGTGGGCGCCCCATCCCGATAGACTGGCATCTGTGGTAATGACAAATTGATCCGGGCACCTGAACGGGGATCCTCTGTCCATGGCCGGAGACTTCCACCACTTGAAGGATCTGCGAACACTCAGTGGGATGACAATGCGTCGATTTGAGTTGCTGTGCCCCGATCTCTGAAAAGGCAACAGAAGCCACTGGAGTTCCCTAGCATGAAGGCGAGCCCAGGGAATGATGCCTATGCATGACACCATCTTCCCCAAAAGAGAAGATAGAGTAACTATGGATACTGAAGGATTAGATAAAATGTTAGAAATTAACTCCACTATACTGAGTTTTCTCTCGGGAGAGAGAAAAACCTGGGAAGATTTTGAATCAATAATGGCTCCCAGGTGAGGAATGGAAGTGGAAGGTTGGAGGTGACTTTTTTCAAAGTTGATGGAAAACCCATGGTCCTGAAGGACTGACATGGTGACAGAAAGGTCTGATTTCACTCTCTCTAGGGAGTTCCCATGAATTAAAATATCATCAAGATAACATAAAATGTGGATGGGAGACGCCCGGATATAGGCCGCCAGGGACCCCAAGAGCTTTGTGAAGACCCGAGGGGCCGAGGAAAGGCCAAATGGCATCGCCCTATACTGGAAATGCCTGCCTTGAAAGGAAAAACGTAAAAATTTTCTGTGGCATTTGGCTATAGGAATGTGAAGGTAGGCCTCAGTGAGGTCTAAGGAGACCATGAAATCTCCCGAGTGAATGGCGGCCAAAATAGAAGACAAGGAGTGCATTTTAAACTTCCTATATTTGATGAATAGGTTTAGTTTCTTTAAATCCAAAATGGCTCTCCAACCTCCGGAGGACTTTGGAACCATAAATAGGATGGAGTAAAAACCTAGGCCCTTCTGACCGGAAGGGACCGGCTGAATGGCTCTAATGGACAATAGATGAGAAATGGCCTCCTCCATACGGTTACAATCTGAGGATGACCTGGGCGAAGGGCAGGAAATAAAACGTTTAGGGGGAGGAGAAATAAATTCTAAAAGAAGGCCTGATTGAACAGTGTCAATGACCCAAGGGTCCTTGGAGGTGAGACGCCAATTTGCAGCGAAATGAGCTAGGCGACCCCCTATGGGAATGGAGGAAAGGTTACCATCTAGGTTTTTTTGAAGCCCTGTTAGAGGCAGCTCCCCTTTGGAAACGAAAACCCCTACCCCTGGAGTTCCTACCTTGGGAACGAAAGCGGGGGGAATACTGACCTGGAGATCTCTGATAGGAAGTCGCTTGATCTTGCTGGCGCCCTGGGCGACGAAAGGACTGCGTTTTAGTAACCTTTTTTGTGGTTGGGCCCAAAACCTTCTTCTTGTCTGTGGTCTCCGTGAGGAGAGGATCCAGAAGATCACCGAAGAGAAGGTCGCGCTTTAAGGGGCCCTGGGATAACTGCCACTTTTGGCGAACTCCCGCCTGCCAAGGGCGAATCCATAGGAGTCTTCTTGCCGTTGTAGAGGCTGCAATAGACTTAGCAGAAAATCTAGTAGATTGTAAGGTGGCATCAGCCACGTACTGGGCAGCTGCAAAGACCTTGTTGAAGTCTTGTTGACCTCTCAAGTCATCTGGAGGAATGTGCTGTTGAAGTTGGCGAAGCCACAGCAGCATGGCTCTGGAGAAGAAGGAGGCTGCTGCAGAACTTTTAATGGCCCAGGAATCAGCGGAGAAACCTCTTTTGAGCATTTGCTCGATGCGCTTGTCCTCTGGACGGAGGACTTCCTCCGCCTCGCCTGGCACAGCCGCTGCCGAGTGAAGAATTTTGACAGGTTCATCTGGTTTGGGAAAAGATAGAAGCTCTTCATAGGAAGAGGAGAGTTTATACAACTTTCTGTCCTTGGTAGAGGGATTAAGGCCAGAGGCTGGAAAATCCCACTGTTTAAGTAAGGCATCTTTAAATAATTTAGGCATAGGGATTACCTCGTTATCCTCCTGTTCCTCTGTGAAGTAAGGTAAATTCTCCTCCGGGGGATCAGTGGAAGTGGAGGCTTGTTTCTCCTGGGCCGCTAATCCCGTAGAAATTCTAGCTTTGAGGAGGAGAGATTTGAATAGTTGAGAAGGGAAAATAGTAATGGGAGGAGGGACCTTTATTTGGGATTCCTCGTCCTCAGATAAGCCCTGGAAAGGGTCTTCATCCTCCTCTACATCCTCATATTCATCTTGGGAGGACTCTGAGTCATCCTGAATAGGAGCTCTGACCGCTGGGGAAGAACCCAAGGGGCGGGAGGAACGAGAAGGAGGAAGAGGTAAAGGAAGCTCATTGATGGAGGAGAGTTTGGCATCAATGGCTTTGGACAACACAGCAAAAATAGATTGGAACTCAGGAGGTAAACTGGAAATATCAGCAGAAATGGCAGAAGAATCCCTAAAGGCCTGGGAGGATCCTGGCTGGGGGGAATCTTCCATAATATCTGGTTCCTCTGGACCTATGCCCCATAGGTTAGGTTGGGGTCTGTCTAGGTTTGGCTCATCCAGAGATAACACAGGGACCCCAGAAGGAGGCAGGCTAGAGGCCTCTGGTGGGTCTTGACTACTGATTACTTGGGCCTGCACTTTCAAACGTTTTGCTGATTTATCATGAATCTTTTGTAGGGCTAGGTCCCTTCTCTTCTCGGCCCTGGTGACCTTGGTCGAGGGGCGGGCCCCTGGAGAAGAGGAGGAAGAGGCCTGGGGGATACTAGTAATCTCATCGCCTGTAGGCCTGGCCTCTCTGGGACCTTTAGTTGTGCCTCTCTTGGGAAAGGTAGCCATAGTCTGACAATTAACAGAAGACAAGGCTGAGCCAATAATTAAATTATAAGGAGAAGATTTCAAGGACTTCCCAAGAGGAATGGATCCTGCTTCGAGGCCTCGAAGCTGCTGAAACGTGAGGACAATCTGGGCAAACCCAGAGTTCGTGCCCCCAAATCCAGCGGGGCCAGCCTCCCTAAACTTTGCAATTAAGTAAAACCAAGGCACTCTGGTTGGAGGCTAGGCCGGTGGAGAATTTAGCCTGGGACCCCCAAGGCCCGCTCCCGGATCCACGCGGTGGACTGAGGCCTACGCGGCTGGCAGAGGGCCAACACGAGAGGCCTAGATATTTTAAGAAAGGGCGCGAAGGCCTTCGCGCCAAAAAAATCGCTTCGTAGAATTTCTTAAGGGGAAAAGCGATCGACTAAGTCCAGGAGACTAAAGGCGTCCCACTCCGCAGGAGGTATTTTATAAGCCCTTAAATATATTTTTATACAATAATTAAGCAATAATCCAATAATAAATACTTGCACCAGGACCTCCAGGCCAAGGGATTAGAAGAATCCACAAGCGGCCGCAGGAATCGTAACCGGCAAAACCGCCGGGGGAAAACGAAACCGCAACTTCTCCCAAGTAAAAAAGCCTAGCCGCTTTTTATTTTTTTTCCTTTTAAAAACGGCTGGCGCAAATAGTGCAAGTAATTGAATAAAGACAATAAATCTTACTACTTTTTTGAAGGAAAGGTCGAAGGGAAGGTGTTAGAATGTTGAACGAGCATTCACAATACAACCGCAGGATATGCGAACTGAGCGAATTCTGGGGAAGGGGCGGATCCGGCAAGCTTTTTTAATACTAGGCTCAGTTCCACCGGATTGGACATGAGCAACCCATGTGACTGCTGGACCCGCTCCTTCAGTACGGAGAATAGTATTGAAAGACATTTCGATCAAGGCTAAGCCTGGTTCTAGCAGACAAACACCATACACAAATTAACAGGTCTCAGAGAGAGTTGTGCTCAAAGCCAATAAATGAAAACAGTTTAAATATTTTAAACATTTTCCGATGTTCAATGCAATGTATTTTCTTCTAAGCAGGTTTTAGGTCGTGTAAACCTAAACTGTAATTATCAATTAAATACATGACAGTACTTGGTAAGCGTTACTTCCAAGTGTTCGGAAACTTCAGATCGTGCAGAATGCAGCTGCGAGAGCTATCATGGGCTTTCCCAAAAATGCCCATGTAACACCAACACTCCGCAGTCTGCATTGGTTGCCGATCAATTTCCGGTCACAATTCAAAGTGTTGGTCATCACCTATAAAGCCCTTCATGGCACCGGACCAGGGTACCTACGAGACCGCCTTCTGCCGCACGAATCCCAGCGACCAGTTAGGTCCCACTGAGTGGGCCTTCTCCGGGTCCCGTCAACTAAACAATGTCGTTTGGCGGGCCCCAGGGGAAGAGCCTTCTCTGTGGCAGCCCCGGCCCTCTGGAACCAACTCCCCCCGGAGATTAGAATTGCCCCCACCCTCCTCGCCTTTTGTAAGCTCCTTAAAACCCACCTCTGCCATCAGGCATGGGAGAACTGAGATATTCTTTCCCCCTAGGACTTTACAATTTATGCATGGTATGTTTGTTTGTATGTATGTTTGGTTTTACAAATAAGAGTTTTTTAAATTGTTTTTAGTATTAGTTTTAATATTGGATTTACATGATGTTTTATATTACTGTGTTAGCCGCCCCGAGTCTACGGAGAGGGGCGGCATACAAATCCAATTAATAATAATAATAATAATAATAATAATAATAATAATAATAATAATAAAGCATAAATAAAATCTCAAAAGGGATTGAACACTACAGTTTTTCTTCTGAAGTCACTTCTCCATGGAAATAGAAAAAAAAATGTGGTTGCGTACAAACGACTTTCTCTATTAAGGGCAAGCCATTGATCAGTGAGGTAGAAGTGAGAAAACAGGATGAACCTTCTTCCACAGCTTCTAAATCACAACAGCAACAATCACGATTCTCCAAAGAACCTGAGGGTAGAACAAGAAGCAATGGTGGAAACTAAACAAGGAGAGAAGCAACTTAGAACTAAGGAGAAATTTCCTGAGTTAGAACAATTAATCAGTGGAACGGCTTGACTCCAGAAGTTGCAAATGCCCCGTCACTGGAAGTTTTTAAGATGATGATGATAATAATAATAATAATAATAATAATAATAATAATAATAACAACAACAACAATAACAACAATAACCATAATAATAATAATAATAATAACCATAATCATAATAATTGTAATACAGTGTTCCCTCAATTTTAACGGGTTCGAACTTTGCGAATAGCCTATACCACGGTTTTTCAAAAAATATTAATTAAAAAAATACTTTGCGGGGTTTTTCCTATACCACGGTTTTTCCCATCCGATGACGTCCTACGTCATCGCCAAACTAATAATTTTTGCAAATAACAAGAAAAATAATTATTGTTAATAAATAATTATGTTTATAAATATCAGGATCACTAAGTGCCTTATTCAATGGTGAGTACCAGTAATAATGGTGAGTAAATGGTTGTTAAGGGAATGGGAAATGGTAATTTAGGGGTTTAAAGTGTTAAGGGAAGGCTTGTGATACTGTCCATAGCCAAAAATGGTATATTTACTTCAGCATCTCTACTTCGCAGAAATTCGACTTTCGCGGACGGTCTCGGAACGCATCCCCCGCGGAAATCGAAGGAACACTGTAATCATAATAATTGTAATAATTATGATTATAATTATCATGATTATGATTAATTAGATTTGTATGCCGCCCCTCACCGAAGACTCGGAGATGATGTTGGGTAACCATTTGTCTGAAGTAGTGTAGGGTTTCCTGCCTAAGCAGGGGGTTGGACTAGAAGACCTCCAAGGCCCCTTCCAACTCTGTTGTTGTTGTTATCATTATTACAATAAAGACATAACATACCTGTGACCTCGGATGTCCGACTGGTCACACACTCCACCCAGCGCGATGCGGTGGAACTCTCGGCCCAAGGTCTTGGCCACCGATCGCCCCACGCTTGTTTTCCCAACTCCAGGGGGTCCCACGAAGCAAAGGATGGGGCCCTTTAAATTGTTCTTCAGTTGCCTGACCGCCAGGTATTCCAACACCCTCTTCTTCAGCTTCTCCATGGCATAATGATCGTTGTCCAGACGGATCCTGGCAGCACGGATATCCAGGCAATCTAATAATGATAATAATAATTTATTAGATTTGTATGCCGCCCCTCTCCGAAGACTCGGGGCGGCTCACAACAACGATAAAAACAATATTATACTGGCACAAATATAATATTTTAAAAAACCTAAAAACCTAAAAACCAATCTGTTAATCCAAGCAATAAAACCCTTCTTTACACCCTTGAGATAAGATCCTCCTTCCGGCAACTGGAAGAATACTGTCCCGAGTAGTCCTCTACTTAACAATAGTTCGCTTAGGGACCGTTCAAAGTTACGACGGCACTGAAAAGACTTTTTCACACAACTCCCCATAGTCGCATGATCGAAATCCGGACGCTTTGGCAACTGGCGTGTATTTATGATGGCCACGGTGTGCTGGGGGTCATGTGATCACCTTTTTGTGATCCTTTTTTACAAGCAAAGTCAGTGGGACAGGTCGTAAAATGGAGCAAAACACACTTAACAGCGGTCTCTCAAATTTGAGGCTGAACTGTGGTGGTAAGTCGAGGATTACCTGTATTTAAACAGAGGATGTTTCTCTGATCTTAGAAACAGAAACATGAAGATTGACAGCAGAAAAAGACCTCATGGTCCGTCTAGTCTGCCCTTATACTATTTCCTGTATTTTATCTTAGGATGGATCTATGTTTATCCCAGGCATGTTTAAATTCAGTTCCTGTGGATTTACTAACCATGTCTGCTGGAAGTTTGTTCCAAGCATCTACTACTCTTTCAATAAAATTATATTTTCTCAAGGTTACTTCTAATCTTTCCCCCAACTAACTTCAGATTGTGTCCCCTTTTTCTTGTGTTCACTTTCCTATTAAAAACACTTCTCTCCTGAACCTTATTTAACCCCTTAACACATTTAAATGTTTCAATCATGTCCCCCCTTTTCCTTCTGTCGTCCAGACTATACAGATTGAGTTCATTAAGTCTTTCCTGATCAGTTTTAGGCTTAAGACCTTCCACCATTTTTGTAGCTTTTTTCTTTATTAAAAAAAATTGGGATTCTCCCCCTAAAGCAGTGATGGTGAATCTATGGAGCCATATTTGCCGGCGCGTGAGCCGTTGACTTAGTTCAATTCCAGCTGATTGTTGGCTTGCACTGAGGCTCTGGGAGGACGTTTTTGGACCCTGGAGGACCTCCAGGAGGGTGGGGGAGGACGTTTTGGCCCTCCCCAGGCTCCAAGAAAGCCCCTGGCACCTGGGGAGGGTGAAAAACAGGCCTGCTGGGCCCACTGGAAGTCAGGGAATGAGAAAGCAATGGGCGTCATGCGCAGGGGTGGGGCAACTATTATTATTATTATTATTATTATTATTATTATTATTATTATTATTATTATTAATTAGATTTGTATGCCGCCCCTCTCCGAAGACTCGGGGCGGCTAACAACAATAAAGAAAACAATGTTAATAAATCTAATATTAAAAAGTAATCTAAAAAATCCCAATTTAAGAGACCAATCATATAGACAAGCATACCATGTATAAATTCTATAAGCCTAGGGGGAAGGGGGAAAAATTCAATTCCCCCATGCCTGACGACAGAGGTGGGTTTTAAGGAGCTTGCGAAAGGCAAGGAGGGTGGGGGTAACTCTGATATCTGGGGGGAGCTGGTTCCAGAGGGTCGGGGCCGCCACAGAGAAGGCTCTTCTCCTGGGTCCCGCCAAATGACATTGTTTAGTCCAGTGATTTTCAACCTTTTTTGAGCTGTGGCACATTTTTTACATATACAAAATCATGGGGCACATTGAGCAGAGGGGGAGAGTGGGGGGGCTAAAAAAAGTTTGGACAAAAAAATTCTCACTCTCTCTCTCTTCCTCCCTTTCACTCTATTTCTCTTCCTCTTTCTCTTCCTTCCTTCCTCTCAATCTCCATCCCTCTTTCTTTCTCTCTTCCTTCCTCTCTTTTGCTCTTTCTATCTCTCCCTCCTTCCCTGCCTCTCTTTCTCTCTCTTCCTTCCTCTCTTTTTTGCTCTTTCTATCTCTCCCTCCTTCCCTGCCTCTCTTTCTCTCTCTCTTTCTTTCTCTCTCTTTCTTTCTTTCTTTCTCTCTCTCTCTCTCTCTCTTGCTTTCTTTCTCTCTCTCTCTTGCTGAGCTTCGTGGCACACCTGACCATGTCTCGCGGCACACTAGTGTGCCACGGCACACTGGTTGAAAAACACTGGTTTAGTCGACAGGACCCGGAGAAGGCCAATTCTGTGGGACCTAACCGGTCGCTGGGATTCGTGCGGCAGAAGGCGGTCCCAGAGATTAGAAATTAGCAATGCGTGTGTGAGGTCACACATGCATGTAGGGGGGGAGCAGAGGCATTGAATTATCAGTGTGGGTACACATGCAGGTGCGATAGTACAGGGGCGCCCGCTTTCGGCCCCCAAGGAACAAGAACGTTCGCCATCACTGCCCTAAAGGAATATCCACTGACCTTTGGTACTTTTGCTCCAGGGTAATTCCACCATCAGTTCCAAATAATTCCGAGTTAAGGCATATTCTGGCATGGATTGTGGCATCTTCTTTAACCTAGAAAAGTAGACGGGTCTGTTAACTGAAGAACCGAAATCCAAATTTACAGATTAAAAACTGCGAAAGAAATGAAAATAAAGCCAGCACTCTATTGGAATACTTGATGACACTAACTACACTAGCTTGCACTAACACAGGCAGTCCTCGCCTTATGACAATGGACTCCAACATTTCTGTTGTTGAGTCTTTCCTGCCACGGCCGTTAAGCGAATCACTGCAGTTGATAAGCTAGTCACTCGGTTGTTAAGTGAAGCTGGCTTCCCCGTTGCTCGTCAGTAGGTCGCCAACGCCACATGATCTTGGGAGATAGCAACAGTGGCCAAGCATCTGAATTTTTCGTGGCAGGGGATGCTAAGGTGGTCAGTGTGAAAAAATAGTCACAGGTCACCTTTTCAATGTCGTTGTAACTTTGAACAGTCACTAAATGAACTCTTCTAAGTCAAGGACTACCTATATAAGGTTAACAGTCAGCTTGTCCTAATGTTCGGGACGTTGGCCAAAGGTTACAATCTGGGGGGCATTTAATGCTGCCAAACAGCATTATACACAGGTCTTTAATGTATCTGAAAAGGGGGTCTCTTCTGCACTTAAATAAATGAGAAACATTTCTAATTTATTTAAGCAAACATTTCTAGTTTATTTATTTATTTAGCAAGAGCACGTAGACTTATATCCTGCTTAACAGTGCTTAGACCTCTCTAAGCAGTTTACAGAGCCAGCGTATTGCCCCCAACAATCTGGGTCCTCATTTACCCACCTCGGAAGGATGGAAGGCTGAGTCAACCTTGAGCCTATCAGGATCGAACTGCTGGAGTGAGCAGTGCGCTAGCCTGCAGTACCACAGTCTAACCAGAGCGCCACAATGGCACTTGTACTTACAACATCCTATTTAGTGTATGTAAAACAGTAACATCAAAAACCACACCTCAAGAGCAGGGTTATGCAACGATAATCCCAAGCATGCTTATTTGGAAATAAGATTTACCAAATTTAATGGGAGTGTTTTCACAGCACAGCTGGCCTTTGATGTCTGTTCTATGTGCTAGAATTATACCCCACCCACCCTTTAGGTATTTAGGATTACACCGACACTTTAAAGCACGCACAGGATAAAGAGAGGCGATCTCCTGAGCGAATACCAAAGCCAAAGGCAAAAAAACACCTCCCAAACTAAAAATGTACGCTCTTGCCATCCAATCAAGAACACGTGCTCCACAATGGAAGCAAACCTGCATGAAAGTAATGAAAAACTCACTGGACCTTTTAACTTCCTTGATACAGACTTTGAGAGCTTGCTCAGGCATGCGGGAGGCTCGGATTTTTTTCTCGAGAATAATGATATCGTTGTGATCTTCATCATCCTCCTCATCTTCCACAGCACCTGGAATGTGGCCGATTTTCCGCATAGGACGTATTGCTATGATCTAGGGAATTCAAAGGTGGGAAGAGTACAAATCAATCAATCAGAAGAGAGTTGGAAGGCATCTGGAGGTTTTTTAGTCCATATATCATTTCAGACAAGTGGCTGTCGAGTCTCTTTTTAAAACACCCACAACTTCTGAAGGCAAGCCATTTCACTGGCTAACTACCATCAATACCATAATTGTTCTCCTTAATTCTAAGTTGCTTCCCTCCTTGGTTAGTTTCCATCCAATATTTCTTGTTGTCCTTTGGAAAATAAGTTCTTTGCGACAGCCCCTCAAACACTGGAATACTGCTATCAGGTCAACCCTAATCCTTCTTCCTAGTCTAGATAGCCATACCCAATCCCTCCGACCATTCTTCATATGTTTTAATCCCAGGCCCTTCATCATCTTAGTTGCTCTTCTCTGCACTTTCTCCCCAAGTCTTGACATCTTTTGACCAAAACTGGATGCAATATTCCCGGTGTGGTTTAGAATTAGAATCAAAGCCGCTCACAACGCTCTAAAAGGTTGCTGCAGAACATCAAATACAAGAATACTAAACCCCACATCCTATACTAAAAGTCGGAAACACATTCCTATATCAAGTCAGACTATTATCTATCTAGCCCAATCATGTCCCTGTTACCTGCTTGCAGTTCTCCCTGGCAACTTGTAGGCTTTACAAGTTGACAACTCACACTCCCATTTCAACCAGACTTGCCTGGCCTTGTCTGGATCTGGGAAGGGTGAATTCCCAAGGACAATATGTATTTTACTGCTGAGTTACAGCCCCAATTTAGTTTGGCTCTTTATTGCTTTTTGTTATTGCTAAATCAGTCCTGTTACTAATACTTATTCTCTGCCAAATAATACTTATCCTCACCCACAAACATTTGATACATACAGAATATAGTTGTCGGCTATGAACAAATTAACTGCCTTGAAATGGTCCTGGGTTGGGCCTAGAGGCAAAAAGGAGCTGTGACGTTCCTTCAATATACCAGGGTGATCTGACATAAAAAAACAAAACAAAACACACACACACACACACACACACACACACACTTTTATATATATATATATATATATATATATATATATATATGTGTGTGTGTGTGTGTGTGTGTGTGTGTGTGTGTGTGTGTGTGTGTTTTCGTAGATTTTCACGGGTATATGTATGTAGATTGTTATATATATATATGTCACATGTTTTTTTGCTGAATTTGAAAATTAAGGAAGACTAGGATAGATCTATTTCGGCCTTATTTTGGCCTCATCAGCTAGCCATACCCACTGGGACTTGAACCTGCAACCTTTGCCTTGTAAGGCAGAGAATTATCCTCTAGGCTACTAAATATAAATATATCTATCTATCTATCTATCTATCTATCTACCTACCTACCTACCTACCTATCTATTAGATTTGTATGCCGCCCCTCTCCTCAGACTCATTTTATTGCAAAAAAAAAATTACCCTTTTGTCATTGTCCTGCTTGTGTTTTCTGGTCTTCTGCAGAAGCTTCAAACCTTCAATCTGCCTAACGAGCAAGGGTATGGTCATTTTGAATCGTTCTTCTAAACCCACAGCATCCAGGATCTGATAGAAAAGTGCAAAAATTATTGCTTTCTTCTTAAAACTCTTAGAACAGGTCAGATTTCAACACACCATGTGCTTGCCTGATTTGAAATGGATCAGAGAAAATTAAAGTATCATAAGCTATCGGAATCTATCTTGTTTGAGCTCCTGTTCCACCACTATTCATGCGAGCGAAAAGAGCAAACTGGACGTATCCCGTCATAGGGAATTGCTGAACGAAAGATCTCTCCTGCCTGCTGGGTTTGGGTTTCATAATGTGACTGATAGGTTTGCTATTTGTATTGGGCGACCATGAAAAATAACAGATAAATAACAATATTATCCCCACCTTAGAAATGTTGGAAAACATTGGAAGACCCCAATAGCAGGGGAACTATTCATTTCCAAATGTAGAACTGGAGAAAAAGGATAACAATGCAGGGTTTGGGAAAGGATACTAGTGGAATTCAAGCAGGCACAAGAGATCAAATTGGAGCAGCTGTCTGATATGACCCATTTTCCTATTTTTCCTCAATCTGGTACCCCGGAGATGTGCTGGAGAACAGCTTCCATCATTGTGGAAGACCCCCAATTCCAAAAGCCAGGTAACCTTTTCCAGGTCCTTGGAATTCAACTGCCAGACCCAATCCCACCCCCCAAAACACTTTACTTTTTTTTTTAATGTATTTTTTTCCCTCGACCTTCACATACAAATTTATCAATTTTTGACATGGAGATACCTTCCAATATTACATACAAATTTTTCCAAACTTTTATCCATTGTTTCATAAGCCAATATCTTAATTAATCGATTTCCCCCCTGCTTAACCAACACCAGCCAAGACGCTTTACGTAAGAGCAGTGTTCCCTCTAATTTTTTTTTTGGGGGGGGGGGGGGGGCGGAAAAGTATAGTGTCTGAGCGGCAGTCCCTTTGGGACTGGGCGGCACAGAAATAATAAATAAATAAATAAATAAACAAACAAACAAACAAATAAAAAACCCACCCTGTTTTGCCTCTGAGAATTTCAAAATAAAATACTGTACTGTGTGTCTATAACAGTGAGCTCATAATAGGGCAACTCTATCAATATCAAAATGCCATTTAAATAGTTGAGCTAGTTTCAAACTAGATTTTGATTTTCTTTCTCTCTTCCTTAGTCCCATTCTTTTTCTTTCTCTTTTCCTTCCTCTCTTTTTTCTATCCATTTCTCTCTCTTCCTCTCTTCCTCTCTCTCTCCTTCCCTCTCACTCTTTCCCTCTCGGCTTCTGGGCAGGTTTGGAAAACTCTGAGTTGATGATGATTTTTAAGTGAGCGATTGCTCACTGCTCAGCTTAGAGGGAACTATGCTTAAGAGTAGCCACGGGGGCCTTAGAATCCTTGTTTGTTTGCTAGACCAGGAATTTTCCCCACCTAGCAACTCAACCGTGGACTTCAACTCCCAGAATTCCCCAGACAGCATGAAGTTTCCCTGGATGAGAAACACTGATCTATGCCAGTTGGCTTTTCTTTAGACAAACAAAGCGTAACCGCTGACATCGGGGAAAGCGTGTTGTGGTTACTATCACCAGCTTTTAGAGAGGAAGGGTGGGAGTGCTAAGGATACCAGGATTAGAAGGGAAGCACTCCGTCAACGCACAGAACTTAGCATGTGATACCACCAGAAATTTCTAAAGTGAAAATTGTGACCCGAGAGGTAGCTTGCACCAAAAGAAAACAATATTGTTGCTATATTTATTGTCATTGTTTTTGATGGGTGAAGGATCATTACACCAATGCTTGGGTAACACATTTGTTAAGTTATAAGGGAATTAACAAGAAGCCTTTTTAAAAATTTGTTTCAGCTTGTTTTGGTAGGGATGAACATTCAAAATCAAAATGGCCTTTCCTCCGCGAAGCCGGAATGGAAGCAGCGCCTGATACCTGAAGTTTCTCCTGGTTGCTGGTACGGATGATCGAGGTGACAATATCCGGTAGAGCTACTCTGGGTAGGTTGTCCAACAAGCGCCTCAGTTTTGCCACCGCCGGAATGGACATATCCAACATCTCCACCAGCTTGGCCAAAGATGGGGGGGGGGGGGGGGGGATGTAGAGCAAAATTTGAATATTGATATTTACTCATATCACTCCGCACAATAAACCAATATTACTATATAGGATAACAACAAAACAAGGACCCATCCATTTCTTGTATTTCAGCTGCGCAAAGTCATTTGTTCTGGAGGGACTTGACCAACCAGAAGAAGGGTCAAGAAATCTGTGAACTCTGCTGTCTCAAAATCTGAAGGATGGATTTTTTTCTATACCACCTGGGCACCTTTCAGTCACAACTATCTACAGGATCTGCATCGGTGAAACTTCTTCTACCTGGGGGCAAGCAGCAGCTGTTGGAGAATGCCGGCAGGAATCTCATTCTCAAAACAGCTTTATCAGCAAAATAAAGACATAAAGCTCTTATGCTCTCAATCAGAGAAGCAAGCATTTGAATGCCCAGAGAGCTATCAACGTAAAGTTGTAACTCCTTCTTTTCATATACAGAATATGCAGTGAGGGGAAAAAATAAGTACTGGACTTTACAATCATGCCTAACTATGTCATTATCGGGTTCTGAGTTTTTTGTTCTAATAAATTTTGCAAAAATCAAATATACAAACATTAAACCACTTGTTGATTTGGACACCCCCAGAATCATTCTATCAATTTTTGATTTTTGAACACCTAAGGAAGCTTTGCAGCTAAAAGATAAAACACACATATGCTGACCTAGATCATTATCCCTATATATGCTGTATATAGAGAGACAGATGCTCTTAAGGTCTATATGAATATGTACATTTACATGGGATTCTGAGCAAGCTGGTATAAATGATGTGCCTCTGTATACATACATACAGGAAACCACCTTAACAATGTGAAAATGTAGAAAAAGGAACATATTATAGGATTGTGGAATTCTTTCTTTGAATACTTATTGGAAATTCATTGAGATCTGAGATGATTGTCACTATAATAAGATTGTATGTTCACTTACCATTGCCCCAAAGTAAGACCTCCCCTGATAATAAGCCCAAGCGGGCTTATGAGTGCATGACAATAAGGCCAAGCGCTTATTTCAGGGTTCAAAAAAATATAAGACAGGGCCTTAGTAACACAGAAAGATAGAAGACTAAGGGCAGAAAAAGACCTCCTGGTCCATCTAGTCTGCCCTTATACTATTTCCTGTATTTTATCTTACAATGGATATATGTTTATCCCAGGCATGTTTAAATTCAATTACTGTGGATTTACCAACCACGTCTGCTGGAAGTTTGTTCCAAGGATCTACTACTCTTTCAGTAAAATAATATTTTCTCATGTTGCTTTTGATCTTTCCCCCAACTAACTTCAGATTGTGTCCCCTTGTTCTTGTGTTCACTTTCCTATTAAAAACACTTCCCTCCTGAACCTTATTTAACCCTTTAACATATTTAAATGTTTCAATCATGTCCCCCCTTTTCCTTCTGTCCTCCAGTCTATACAGATGGAGTTCATGAAGTCTTTCCTGATACGTTTTATGCTGAAGACCTTCCACCATTCTTGTAGCCCGTCTTTGGACCCGTTCAATTTTGTCAATATCTTTTTGTAGGTGAGGTCTCCAGAACTGAACACAGTATTCCAAATGTGGTCTCACCAGCGCTCTATATAAGGGGATCACAATCTCCCTCTTCCTGCTTGTTATACCTCTAGCTATGCAGCCAAGCATCCTACTTGCTTTTCCTACCGCCTGACCACACTGCTCACCCATTCTGAGACTGTCAGAAATCACTACCCCTAAATCCTTCTCGTCTGCAGTTTTTGCTAACACAAAAACTTATTCTGGGGAAAACACAATATTAAATTATTTAATCAACAGTAATATATAATTAGAGAGTTTAACATTTGTTCCGGATGTCTAGGGAAATTGTCCAGGTCACGGTTGTCCCAAAGGTGATTTTTCAAAAGGAAACTGGACTTTTTCTCTCTCTCTAGAAAACATTTTATTTCTCATCCAAGAAGCGAAATGTCTTCAAGGAAAAAACAAGAAACCCTAGTAGCTTTCCAAAAAAGCACCCTTGAGACATTTGTACTGGTTCCAATCTCTCTGGCATTTGCTGCTTGGATGAACATGTGTTCTCCTGATCTACATGAAGACTTTCCTCCTGATCCCAAATCCATGGGAACATTTCAACAGGACAAATAAACAACTAACATTGCATCAGCAACAAAGCGTGCACTTTGCTCCTGAGCCGCAGTCCCTGTCGTAATTTCCTCAACAGATAATTCAGATATTTAAGCACCATTTCAAGGCACCTAACCTGCACTGCGTATTTATAGAATTGCTCCGGTAGTTCTCCCAGCTCTTCCTCGGACTTGTTGGTAAATTGTTCCAGCCGATCCAACTGTTCAACATCTGCAATGGGATAAGGCTTCTCCTTCACCAGCTGCAAAATCTGGAACCTGCAGAGGCCCGTCAACAGCAAAGTATAATGGGGCTTGGGCCAGTTGCTGCCAACCACCTGAATTGCCAGCGCAGCGGTTCCAATCCTGAAATGGCCAAGAAAAAGCAAGTGTTATTTGCCACGCCACAATAGGAACATACGTGAACAGGTGTTCAATATCTAAGGAGCTCTTTGGGAAGATGCTGTCCCTAGCAAAGGGGCTAATGTTAAGGGGGACCACAACTGAGCCACAAATGCCCGAGGCTAAGCAAGACAGCAAAGTGAATTTTGCCCCCATTTCAAGCCTTTCTTGCCACACTTAATAAGTGAATCATTACAGTTTTCAAGGTAGTAAGTTGATTGTTAAGTAAATCTGGCTTTGCTACTGATTTGGCTTGTTGGGAAATCGTAAAAGGAGATCACATCATCCAGAGACACTGTAATTGATGGATGATCTCTGGCGGGCCCGGGATAGGGGACATTCCTATATCCTGGTGCTCCATGGTATTCTTCTGCGGCGGCTGGAGGGATTGGGAATGGGAGGCACCGCTTTACAGTGGTTCTCCTCCTATCTCTTCAGTCGCTCGCAGTCGGTGTTAGTGGGGGGGGACAGAGGTCCTCCTCTCGGCCTCTCCTTTGTGGGGTGCCCCAGGGGTCGGTCCTCTCCCCCCTGCTGTTCAATATCTACATGAAGCCGCTGGGCGAGATCATCGGACGGCACGGCTACATCTCCACCCCATGCCAATTAAGTGATGCGGTAGATGTAATGTGCCGGTGCCTGGAAGCTGTAAGGATCTGGATGGAGGTCAACAGGCTCAGGCTCAACCCAGACAAGACCGAGTGGCTGTGGGCTTTTCCTCCTAAGAATTTTTCGATCTGACCGTCCATTGTTCTGGGGGAGGAAACATTGTCCCCCTCAGATAGGGTCTGCAACTTGAGCGTCCTCCTGGACCCACAGCAGAGTTTTGACCATCACCTTTCAGTTGTGGCCAGGGGGACCTTTGCCCAGTTTCGCCTGGTTCACCCGTTGCGACCCTACTTGGACCAGGAGGTCCTTTGTACAGTCACTCATGCTCTCATCACCTCCTGTCTTGATTATTGCAAGGCGCACCTCCCTGAGATCAATAAGAGCTCACAGATTTGGCCTCCTCCGGGTCCTGTCGACTAAGCAATGCAGGTTGGCGGGACCATGGGGGAGGGCCTTCTCTGTGGCTGCCCCAGCTCTTTGGAACCAGCTTCCACCCAACGTCCGCACCCCCCCCCACCCTGCTGGCCTTTCGTAAGGCCACGAAGACCAGGCTGTGCCAGCAGGCTTGGGGGCCATAAATTTTACACTCTAGATGGCCAATTTTATGAATGGTGTGCATGTGTATGATAGTGACTGTTTTTTTTAATCTTTATGGGGTTTCGTTTTATAATGTTTTAGTTTATAAATGTTTGACTTCTTTTATCTTTGTGTCTATTTTATTGTATTTTTTAATCACTGTTGTGAGTCTGCGGAGAGGGGCGGCATACAAATCTAATAAATAATAATAATAATAGAAGTCGAATGAATGAATGAATGAATGAATGAATGAATGAATGAATGAATAAATAAATTGCCATACTTTTTGGAGTATAAGACGCACCGGAGTGTAAGATGTATAAGATTTTAGAGGTGGAAAACAAGGAAAAAAGTATTCTGAAACAAATGATATTGTAATATATTATTTAATAAAATACCAATGTAGCAAAATACTTTTTATAACCATGTATACTTTTTATAAACTTGACAGCTTTAAGAATAGTTGACTTCAACTCCCAATATTCCTCCTCCAGTCATGGTAGATGGGTAATTAGAAGGCAAAAGCACCTCATTTTTGTGAAAAATGGGCCATTTTTGCTTGTATTTTTTTCAATAAATGGGGTGGGCAAAGGGTCTGGGAAGCCTGCAGAGAACTCCTAGGTGCTAAGGGATGGTAAAAATGCCCCCACTTTTGTGAAAAGCAGGCCGTATTTTGCCCATTTCCCCCCCACAAAAATAGGGACACTTTTGCCCTCTCCCTAGGCTCCAGGAGCCCTCTGCAGGCTACCCATAATCTTCTCAAGCCACTTTCAAGGACAGAACAAAATATCCTGACTGGTACCAGTGCGTTTTCTCACATTTCATCTCAATCCTTTACCCAAAGCAAAGTTTCTAAAACTTGCAAGCAAACACTTTTTAACATCTATTTCTATAAACTTTGCTTTGTTAAATTTCCACAGCTGCCCAGAATCACCTTCTAGGGAAGACGGGAGATATAAAAATTTAATAAATAAAATAAAATCCTACCTACACAAAATAAAATCCCACCTAGACTTCGACCAACAGAAAAATGAAGGGATAATCCAAAACCCTGGTCAGGAGATGGGAGGAGATGGGCAGCTATGAAAATAGATTAAATCAGAAACAAAGCTTAATGGTTTCAACTCTGACAAGGTAATAATTAGCCCCAATTATCCAAGGAGCAAAGAGCATCCTTAGCCAGAAAGGAGGGAGAAAGAGGGGGATGCAGTCGCCATGGCAACGGTGAACCTAGGTGTGATAGGTGGCCGGAGAAAGAGGGAAGGTACCACTGTGGCAACAGGCCGGACGGTAACCATGGCAACGCAAGGGAAGGTCTCGAAATTAAGACGGGGAACGAGGGGGCGTGGCCTCCCTGACGTCGCGATCGCCATGTTGGGAAGGGCAACGGGGTAATTTGGAGGTGGGGGGCGCCTGTTGCCATAGCGACCGCGGCGGCCAAGGCCGGAAGCCGGACCTGTGGAGCGGCGGGAGGGCGTCGAGGTCGCTGAGCGGGTCGTTCGTGTCAGGGATGACGCCGAGGATGGTGCTCTTGAGCGACGTGCCCTTCAGAAGCCGGCTCCGCACCAGCTGCATGTTCCGCGGAGAGTCCACGCTGGCGCGCATGGTGGAGCCCGGCAGCAGCACGGCTTCGGGCGTCAGCAGTAGCGGCAGGCGGGTCGGGATTTGGATGGCGCTGCCCGAGGACGACGCCATGGTCGGGCTCTCCTCTCTCTCTCTCTCACTGGCTCGCGGGCGCGCGCGCAAGAAAAGCTGGCCCCGTCGCGTCCGCGTTACAGGCCACGCTACGGCGAGCGGCGAGGGGCAAACCGCGCGCGAGCCGTGCGTGCTGCTCGCGACCGCCCTCTCTGGCCGCGCCTGGTATTGCTCTAAAAAGCAGCAGTATCAGTGGAGTGTACTGTACCTTTTAACCACTTTGGTGAATCCCTTGTTAAAATTCCTAACACACGTTGTTAAGCGAATCTGGCTTCCCCGTTGACTTTGCCTGCCAGATGGTCGCAAAATGGGGTAATCACAGGACCCCTGGACACGGTGACCGTCATAAATACAAACCTGCTGCCATTTATTTTATTTATTTATTCAATTTTTATGCCACCCTTCTCCTTAGACTCAGGGCGGCTTACAACATGTTAGCAGTAGCACTTTTTAACAGAGCCAGTATATCTCATGCATTCAAATTTAATTTAATTTAATAATTTAAATTAATTTGATAATTTAATTTAATAATTTAAATTAATTTGATAATTTAATTTAATAATTTAACAATTTAATTTTAATTTAATTTAATTGACTTATAAGCTGTGAAGAGTTACCAAATGTTTTACTAGCATACTGTGGGTGCGGCTTATGCAAGACACCCTACATTTTCTTTCAGCATCTTTCACTGCAAATTGGGTGCTCTGGGCTGGAGTTCTATTTTCAGTAGCCCATTGCGTCCCACTTCCCCCCCCCCGGTCCGGGCAGTAGCCCACCCCTGCTTATAAGCCGCCCAACTCCTTGCTAATCATGTCACCATGGGGATGTCACAATGGTCATAAGTGTGGGAAATGATCATGTCAATTTTTTCAGCGCCGTTGGAGCTTCGAGCGGTCACTAAATGAACTTTTAAGATGAGGGCTGTCAGGCGAGTTAAATAAAAACCCCATTAAAACCATTATTTGCGATGTTTCAATGCAGTAGTTACAACTGCAACAACTAGTCATGTTGCTTTTTTGGGAGTCGTTGAAACCTTGAATGCTTGCTAAACAAATCGTGGTAAGTCAAGGACTTCCTGTATATTTTTTGAAGCCTTCAAGACAAGGAGATGCAGAGTTACGAGGAGCAGTTAAAAAGTTGACAACTTAGATGATGTTTTGGCTGCCTGCAATTTATTTATTTATTTATTAGATTTGTCATGCCACCCCTCTCCGTAGACTCGGGGCGACTCACAGCATACAATAAGACAATTCACAATAAATCTAATAAATTTGGCAGTTCCATTCTCACCGGCTCAAGGTTGAACTCACCTTCCATCCTTCCGAGGTCAGTAAAATGAGGACCCAGATTGTTGGGGGCAAAAGGCTGACTCTGTAAATCATTTAGAGAGGTTGTAAAAACACGGTGAAGTATATAAGTTTTTCCTTCCTCCCTGGTGACCCAGTAGTTAGAATGCCATATTGCAGGCTGATTCTGCCCACAGCTAGGAGTTCAATCTTGATAAGCTGAAGGTTGACTCGGCCTTCCCTCCTTCCAAGGTCAGTAAAATGAGGACCCAGATTGTTGGGGACAATAAGTTGACTCTATAAACCACTTAGAGAAGGCTGTAAAACACTTTGAAGTGATTGTATAAGTGTAAGTGCTATTGCTATTAAAGAGATTCAAACTGCACTGGTCAAGGAACCAATCATTTTACTTGGAAAAATTCTACATACAGTACTGTGGAATAATTCCACACTCTTTCCTGTTGCTATATCAGTTTATGACCACAAGGTGTCAGGGCATCACACATTATTTGATTTCCTCAGCTTTAATAAATGGGATTTTTCTAAGAAAAAGATTGATCAGCAGATGGCACATTTTTTTTCATTAAATAAATCTTTAAAATGCTTTATGAGGACTCAATGAAATTATCTCGAGTTACCTGAATCTGGTTTCATTATGTATATGCACTAGCTCAAGAAAATAAAAGATTAAATCTTGCAGACACACACTGGTATTTATTTATTAAATTAAATTTGTATGCCGCCCCTCTCCGTAGACTTAAATTCGATAGTAGACTCCGTAGACTTTAAACTCGATAGTGTCCCAGTGTTTCAAAATCAAATGGAGAACTTTGATCAAGGAAAAAAAATTCAAATACCTTTGTTTCTTGCCTGGCAGCCGCCCCTGCACTTCGTGCTTGAGGTAGAAAAGAAATGATCGTTTGATTTGGGGTTTTTACTGATTAAATAGGTGCAGTGTTACAGAAATGGTTAGTTTAAACTGCTATGTAAAACTAAACAGTTGTGTTTTGATGTTATTTATTATTATTTATTTATTATTTGGACTTCTATGCCGCCCTTCTCCATAGACTCAGGGCGGCTCACAACAAGAATCAATAAAAAATACAAAACATATAAAAATAAAAATCTAAAATGTAAACTAAACCCTAGTTCTTAAAAAACCCTCATCCACATTCATCCCATCATATACATCCATATCATCGGCCAGAGCAAGGTTTTAACACTCAATAGCCTATTGAGTGGAATATTACCCTATTCTACTGCACCAAATGGAGTCTGCGGAGAGGGGCGGCATACAAATCCAATAAATAAAATAATAATAATAATAATAATAATAATAATCAGAAGTCAATGCCTTTTTTTTCTTTTTTCCCCTTTTCTCTTCCGCACTTTCCCCTTCCCTATTTCTCCTGTTGTTTTTGCATTTCCCCCCTGTATGTTATTATTAAAATTGTTATAAACACACACAAAGAGAAATCAAATGGAGTGCTTCACAGGATACAAATGTGAAGTACACGCACTTTCAAAGAAAAGTGAAAATAATGAAAGCATGACATGAAACCCTGCTTTGATTTACTTGTGTTTTTATACGGGGTGCTCCAAGAGAGGAAGAGGAGGGAGGGAGAGAAAAAGAGAAAGAAAGAGAATGAGAGGTGTGTGTGTGACTTTTCTAGGTATCTCAAAGCCATTGTGTGAGTGATACCTTCTTTGTTCCCTAAATTCATTGGCATTTTGTACTTCTAGTGCAATCTCTGTGAACAATTAAATGCATCAACTAAGGTTAAAGGAACGGCAAATTGTGCCTTCTATAAAAACAAAATCCTACGATCAAGGTTTTCCCCCCACTCCTTTATACTGAAAGATAGTGGGTTTTCTGTAATCTTATCTCCAGCCTGACCATTTGCTGGCTTCACCTATTGTGCTATACTATAATTTATTCAACCGTAGTTTATTACATTAACCATCATTAGCAGGGTTCCTAAAACTCCATAAGCCATGCTTCATTGATCGTGGTGTGTTTGGACATTTTGTAAGCCCAAAATAAAACAATCCACCCTGTGGTTTAACTAATTAATGCATATCGGACATCAATACGATCGAGAGAGTCTGAAGATATTTCACAAGAAGAGTCCTCCACTCCTCCACTCGCAACAGAATACCTTATGGCACCAGACTTGAAATCTTGGGCTTAGAAAACCTAGAGCTGCGTCGCCTTCGATCTGATCTAAATGTAGTTCATAAAATTTATTTATTTATTTATTTATTTATTTATTTATTTTGTCCAATACACAATGAGGGTTTTAGTGGGTATATATCTATATACACATAGTAAAATACATGATGAAGGTTATAGAGGAGATACTCATAGTAAAATATATCTAAGAAATAATAGAAAAGAAGATATAGTAATAGAACATATCAATGAAAGAATAGAAGAAGAGATATAGGAATAGAAGAAAGGTATAGGAGATATAGGAGAGCAATAGGACAGGGGACGGAAGGCACTCTAGTACACTTGTACTCGCCCCTTACTGACCTCTTAGGAATTTGGATAGGTCAACCGTGGATAATCTAAGGGTAAAGTGTTGGGGGTTTGGGGATGAAACTATGGAGTCTGGTAATGAGTTCCACGCTTCGACAACTCTGTTACTGAAGTCATATTTTTTACAGTCAAGTTTGGAGCGGTTAATATTAAGTTTAAATCTGTTGTGTACTCTTGTGTTGTTGTGGTTGAAGCTGAAGTAGTCGCCAACAGGCAGGACGTTGCAGCATATGATCTTGTGGGCAATACTTAGATCTTGTTTAAGGTGTCTTAGTTCTAAACTTTCTAGGGCCAGGATTGAAAGTCTATTCTCATAGGGTATTCTATTTTGAGTGGAGGAGTGAAGGGCTCTTCTGGTGAAGTATCTTTGGACATTTTCAAGGGTGTTGATGTCTGAGATGCGATATGGGTTCCAAACAGATGAGCTGTATTCGAGGATGGGTCTGGCAAAAGTTTTGTAAACTCTGGTAAGTAGTGTGAGATTGCCAGAGCAGAAGCTACGTAGGATTAGGTTTACAACTCTTGAAAATCATCTACCACAATGCCCTACCTGTCAATGAATATTTCAGCTTCAACCACAACAACACAGGCACACAGAATAAATTCAAACCATGTAAACCGCTTCAAACTCGACTGCAGAAAATACAACCTCAGCAACAAAGTGGTTGATGCCTGAAATGCACTACCTGATTCTGGTTTCTTCCCCAAACCCCCAAAACTTTAACCTTAGAGTGTCTACAGTTGACCCCGCCCCATTCCTAAGAGGTCTGTTAGGCGTGTGCATAAGCGCGCCATTGCGCCTACCATCCCTGTCTTACTGTCCTATTGTCCTAACTTACTTATACCTACTTTGCTAATGTTTATGTTTTTACCAATACCTGCTATCTTGTACATGTTTGATAAACAAACAAACAAATAAATAATACTGTGAGGCCAACTTTAGAGAAGGGCTATGAATGAAGCAATGCACCCTACTCACGCAGCCTCCCCCAAAACATTAGCCTTGAGATTCCCAAGGTGCTTTTTCAAGAGCCAACCTGACTTTCTTTGAAGATGTTTCGCTTCTCATCCAAGAAGCTTCTTCAGTTCATTCATGACCTGGATGACAGACAAATATTTAGCCTTGGGATGGGTCAGCCATTAGGGTTGTTCCTTCCCAATCATCAGTTTCCTTTTTTCCTAATGGCCACAGGCCTGGGAATTTTACCAATCTATGCACCAAGAACTGCCCAGACTGAAGAAGACTCAACATCTTATTTTATTTTATTTATTTATTTATTTATTTTGTCCAATACACAAAGAGGGTTTAGTGGGTATATATCTATATACACATGGTAAAATACATGATGAAGGTTATAGAGAAGATACTCATAGTAAAATATATCTAAGAAATAATAGAAAAGTATAGTAATAGAACATATCAATGAAAGAATAGAAGAAGAGATATAGGAATAGAAGAAAGGTATAGGAGATATAGGAGAGCAATAGGACAGGGGACAGAAGGCACTCTAGTGCACTGGTACTCGCCCCTTACTGACCTCTTAGGAATCTGGATAGGTCAACAGTAGATAATCTAAGGGTAAAGTGTTGGGGGTTTGGGGATGACACTATCGAGTCCGGTAATGAGTTCCGGTAATGAAGGTTAATGAGATTAACCATGCAGAATATATATCAAAGAAAGGAAAGAAAGAAAGAAAGGAAGGAAGGAAGGAAGGAAGGAAGGATAGGAGTGAAGATATAAGAATAAAATGCAAAACCTCAATGGAGGATAGAGGAAGAGATATGAGTGGAAGAAAAGAAATATGAGATATAGGAGAGACAATTGGATGGGACGGAAAGCACCCTGGTGCCTTACTGACCTCTTAGAAATCTGGAGAGGTCAATCTTGGATAGTCTAAGGGGAAAAGGTTGGAGGTTAGGGGTTGCCACTATGGAATCCGGTAGTGAGTTCCACACTTTGACAACTCGATTGCTAAAGTCATATTTTTTACAGTCCAGTTTGGAGCGGTTAATATTGAGCTTGAATCTGCTGTGTGCTCTTGTGTTGTTGTGGCTGAAGTTAAAGTAGTTGACAGGCAGGACGTTGCAGTGTATGATTTTGTGGGCAATATTTATATCATGTTTAAAGCGTCGTAGTTCTAAGCTTTCTAGACCCAGGATTGTAAGTCTAGTTTCGTAGGGTATTCTGTTTCGAGTGGAGAAGTGAAGGGCTCTTCTGGTGAAGTATCTTTGGACATTTTCAAGGTCTGAGATGCCGTATGGGTTCCAGACAGATGAATTGTATTCGAGGATGGGCCTGGCAAAAGTCTTGTAAGCTCTGGTAAGTAGAGTGAAATTGCTGGAGTAGAAGCTACATAGGATCAGGTTAATAACTCTAGACTTCTCATAAATGACCATGAATTAAACTGTCTGCCATAGAGATTCTGGTTCCTTCTCCCTTACTCTCAACTCTCAAAAACGCTTCGGAATCAGGAACATATCCAGTTCCACAAATATATCTCCCAAGAGGGCATCTTCCATTTCTAGTTTGCTGTTACAAAATGTACTCTTTGGTTCTGAAGTCAATAATTACAAAGGTTTCCAATTAGAATTGATAGAATGGGGTCATCTAAAAAAAACAAAAAACCAGACAGCAAAAATAAAGCTCGTAACTTTCTCACTGATAATTTGATCTGCAACACATTAATCAGCCATGAGGCTGGAATACTATGATGAACTGCCGTTTTAGGTAGAACTTAAAAGTTGCTCAACCGAAGCTGTACGAAATGTTTGCAAACTAATGCAGAAAAATTCACCAAGGAAACCTGTGCCTCAGGGGTGGGAGATATACCCTTTGAAAGATGTGTTCTGACAGCCGTTGGATAGGAATGACTTGATTTAGATTCCTGTAACAAGTAGAGAATTGATATTCTAAATCCAAACTGTCTCGACTGATTTTATAATTTCATGAAATATTGTCAGTCCAACTAGGTATTTATCCAACTGGATAAATCAGAGCAGGAGCTCAACTTTGCAAAAAGTCTAAAGTTACTTGGACTGAGATTGGCTATCATAGCACAACCTTGCTATCCTTCTCTTCAGGGTTCACTAAATTAGGAAGGCAATCGGCCTGAGCCATTTCTCCATGTTTATCGTCTGGATTTTTTAAAATAAAAAAATATACTGCTCAAAAAATAAAGGGAACACTCCAAGAACACATCCTAGATCTGAATAAATGAAATATTCTCATTGAATACTTCGTTCTGTACAAAATTGAATGTGCACAACAGCATGTGAAATTGATGGTCAATCAGTGTTGCTTCCTAAGGGGTTTAGGACATTTAGCCTCCGCCAGTTGGATGAAGCTCTTTCCTCCGCAGCAGCTGATCGGCCGCTGCCTTCACTCCCTCGCCCAAAGGCCCCTAGCTCTTGGCCCCAGCCCTTTGGCCACAAAAATCCAAATTCAGCCACAGCCTTTTGGCCACATGGGACACTTCGCCACCATCCAATCAGAATGGTTGTTACAAAATGCTACTTTTGGAAGGAAAGAATGGGACAGTTTGCTCTTTCATACACAAACACACACATTGAATGATAGAAACATAGGAACATAGAAGACTGACGGCAGAAAAAGACCTCATGGTCCATCTAGTCTGCCCTTATACTATTTCCTGTGTTTTATCTTAGGATGGATAGAGATGGAAGGTACCTCGGTGGCCATCTAGTCTGACCCCCTTCCCATTCAGGAGACTTACAGAATGATAGAGAGGGAAGGGACCTTAGTGGCCATCTAGTCTGACCTGACCTAATATTATTATTATTTATTAGATTTGTATGCCGTCTCTCTCTGAAGACTCGGTTTATTTTTCCTCCTCTTAAAATATAAGTTTACATATTATTCTGAATTTTTTGTTGTTATGGTTTTTGTATTTTTGTATTGTATTGTCTTTTTTGATATAGGTATTTTTTTAAAAAGAAACTTAATAAAAACTATTTTTTTAAAATACATTTTACATTTTTTATTTCTGATTTTTTTTTTTAAAAAGGTGAGATGTAAAAGAAACCACAGCTCTCAGAAGAAAGAAAATACAACTTTAATGTTGAAAATTTTAATATCACAACAGGTATCTCTTGGCGAAGAGATGATATGAAAGGATATTAAGGAACTACAGGAATTAAAAATAGGCAATATCTTGTCTACCATAAGCATCACAGCTACTTAACAATAGTGTAAGTAAAATTCAGCTGCATTCCAAAAAGTACATGTCAAACAGAATATTACCAAGCTTCAATCACCATTTACAGATATTTCAGGAATAAAGATGACAAATGTGTGTGACAAAAGAAACCACAATTCTTAAGGTGAGGGCCACATAGTGTGTGTCATGATTAACATTTACCAGTCAAAACAACATACATTTTTAATCACAGCCCAGGCTAAAATTATTCTAGGGTGGAGAACTAGAAACCGTTTATCAATAACTGTTAAATGAGTTATAAATCAATAACTAATAAATTTATCACCTAACATTAAAAAGAGCTTTTCAGGTGTTTTCCTTCCTGGTTCTAAGAACAATTGCCATGGCTAAATTTATGCCAGGCAGAAAACTATAAAATCTATTCTAAATCAATGGCACACTTAGCATTAAAAAGGGCCATTCAGATGTTTTCTGGTTCTAAGAACCAATATTCAGCCAGGCAAGAAATCTACTTAGGATTTCAACGGCCACATCTAGAATTAAAAAGGGCTGCTATTCTTTCTTTCTATCTTTCTATCTTTCTATCTTTCTATCTATCTATCTATCCATCCATCCATCCATCCATCTATCCATCTACCTACCTATCTACCTACCTACCTACCTACCTACCTACCTATCCATCTACCTACCCTACCTACCTAACAGATTTGGCTGCTACTGAACTTAGTTCTAAGAATCCGAAGGAGCAGGACTGGTGAGCCAAAAGGATCCTTCCAGTTTGAGACCATTTGGGATCCTCAGGGACTGGGAGAGCCTTCTCTCTAAGCGCTCTTGACCCTTCCAGTGTGATTCACCCCCATCGCTCGCTCAGGGACCATTTGGGATCCTCAGGGACTGGGAGAGCCTTCTCTCTGAGCGCTCTGGACCCTTCCAGTGTGATTCACCCCCATCGCTCGTTCAGGGACCATTTGGGATCCTCAGGGACTGGGAGAGCCTTCTCTCTGAGCGCTCTGGACCCTTCCAGTGTGATTCACCCCCATCGCTCGCTCAGGGACCATTTGGGATCTTCTGGGAGAGCCTTCTCTCTGAGCGCTCTGCCCTCTTCCAGTGTGGTTCACCCCCATCGCTCGCTCAGGGACCATTTGGGATCCTCAGGGACTGGGAGAGCCTTCTCTCTGAGCGCTCTTGACCCTTCCAGTGTGATTCACCCCCATCGCTCGCTCAGGGACCATTTGGGATCCTCAGGGACTGGGAGAGCCTTCTCTCTGAGTGCTCTTGACCCTTCCAGTGTGATTCACCCCCATCGCTCGCTCAGGGACCATTTGGGATCTTCTGGGAGAGCCTTCTCTCTGAGCGCTCTGCCCTCTTCCAGTGTGGTTCACCCCCATCGCTCGCTCAGGGACCATTTGGGATCCTCAGGGACTGGGAGAGCCTTCTCTCTGAGCGCTCTGGACCCTTCCAGTGTGATTCACCTCCATCGCTCGTTCAGGGACCATTTGGGATCCTCAGGGACTGGGAGAGCCTTCTCTCTGAGCGCTCTGGACCCTTCCAGTGTGATTCACCTCCATCGCTCATTCCGGGACCATTTGGGATCCTCAGGGACTGGGAGAGCCTTCTCTCTGAGCGCTCTGGACCCTTCCAGTGTGATTCACCTCCATCGCTCATTCCGGGACCATTTGGGATCCTCAGGGACTGGGAGAGCCTTCTCTCTGAGCGCTCTGGACCCTTCCAGTGTGATTCACCTCCATCGCTCATTCAGGGACCATTTGGGATCCTCAGGGACTGGGAGAGCCTTCTCTCTGAGCGCTCTGGACCCTTCCAGTGTGATTCACCTCCATCGCTCATTCCGGGACCATTTGGGATCCTCAGGGACTGGGAGAGCCTTCTCTCTGAGCGCTCTGGACCCTTCCAGTGTGATTCACCTCCATCGCTCGCTCAGGGACCATTTGGGATCCTCAGGGACTGGGAGAGCCTTCTCTCTGAGCGCTCTGGACCCTTCCAGTGTGATTCACCTCCATCGCTCGCTCAGGGACCATTTGGGATCCTCAGGGACTGGGAGAGCCTTCTCTCTGAGCGCTCTGGACCCTTCCAGTGTGATTCACCTCCATCGCTCGCTCAGGGACCATTTGGGATCCTCAGGGACTGGGAGAGCCTTCTCTCTGAGCGCTCTGGACCCTTCCAGTGTGATTCACCTCCATCGCTCATTCCGGGACCATTTGGGATCCTCAGGGACTGGGAGAGCCTTCTCTCTGAGTGCTCTGGACCCTTCCAGTGTGATTCACCTCCATCGCTCGCTCAGGGACCATTTGGGATCCTCAGGGACTGGGAGAGCCTTCTCTCTGAGCACTCTGCCCTCTTCCAGTGTGATTCACCGCCATCGCTCGCTCAGGGACCAATTGGGATCCTCAGGGACTGGGAGAGCCTTCTCTCTGAGCGCTCTGGACCCTTCCAGTGTGATTCACCTCCATCGCTCATTCCGGGACCATTTGGGATCCTCAGGGACTGGGAGAGCCTTCTCTCTGAGCGCTCTGGACCCTTCCAGTGTGATTCACCTCCATCGCTCATTCCGGGACCATTTGGGATCCTCAGGGACTGGGAGAGCCTTCTCTCTGAGCGCTCTGGACCCTTCCAGTGTGATTCACCTCCATCGCTCGCTCAGGGACCATTTGGGATCCTCAGGGACTGGGAGAGCCTTCTCTCTGAGCGCTCTGCCCTCTTCCAGTGTGATTCACCTCCATCGCTCGCTCAGGGACCAATTGGGATCCTCAGGGACTGGGAGAGCCTTCTCTCTGAGCGCTCTGCCCTCTTCCAGTGTGATTCACCCCCATCGATCGCTCAGGGACCATTTGGGATCCTCAGGGACTGGGAGAGCCTTCTCTCTGAGCGCTCTTGACCCTTCCAGTGTGATTCACCCCCATCGCTCACTCAGGGACCATTTGGGATCCTCAGGGACTGGGAGAGCCTTCTCTCTGAGCGCTCTTAACCCTTCCAGTGTGATTCACCCCCATCGCTCGCTCAGGGACTATTTGGGATCCTCAGGGACTGGGAGAGCCTTCTCTCTGAGCGCTCTGGACCCTTCCAGTGTGATTCACCTCCATCGCTCATTCCGGGACCATTTGGGATCCTCAGGGACTGGGAGAGCCTTCTCTCTGAGCGCTCTGGACCCTTCCAGTGTGATTCACCTCCATCGCTCGCTCAGGGACCATTTGGGATCCTCAGGGACTGGGAGAGCCTTCTCTCTGAGCGCTCTGCCCTCTTCCAGTGTGATTCACCTCCATCGATCGCTCAGGGACCATTTGGGATCCTCAGGGACTGGGAGAGCCTTCTCTCTGAGCGCTCTTGACCCTTCCAGTGTGATTCACCCCCATCGCTCACTCAGGGACCATTTGGGATCCTCAGGGACTGGGAGAGCCTTCTCTCTGAGCGCTCTTAACCCTTCCAGTGTGATTCACCCCCATCGCTCGCTCAGGGACTATTTGGGATCCTCAGGGACTGGGAGACCATTCTCTCTGAGCACTCTGGACCCTTCCAGTGTGATTCACCTCCATCGCTCATTCCGGGACCATTTGGGATCCTCAGGGACTGGGAGAGCCTTCTCTCTGAGCGCTCTGGACCCTTCCAGTGTGATTCACCTCCATCGCTCGCTCAGGGACCAATTGGGATCCTCAGGGACTGGGAGAGCCTTCTCTCTGAGCGCTCTGGACCCTTCCAGTGTGATTCACCTCCATCGCTCGTTCAGGGACCATTTGGGATCCTCAGGGACTGGGAGAGCCTTCTCTCTGAGCGCTCTGGACCCTTCCAGTGTGATTCACCTCCATCGCTCATTCCGGGACCATTTGGGATCCTCAGGGACTGGGAGAGCCTTCTCTCTGAGCGCTCTGGACCCTTCCAGTGTGATTCACCTCCATCGCTCATTCAGGGACCATTTGGGATCCTCAGGGACTGGGAGAGCCTTCTCTCTGAGCGCTCTGGACCCTTCCAGTGTGATTCACCTCCATCGCTCATTCCGGGACCATTTGGGATCCTCAGGGACTGGGAGAGCCTTCTCTCTGAGCGCTCTGGACCCTTCCAGTGTGATTCACCTCCATCGCTCGCTCAGGGACCATTTGGGATCCTCAGGGACTGGGAGAGCCTTCTCTCTGAGCGCTCTGGACCCTTCCAGTGTGATTCACCTCCATCGCTCGCTCAGGGACCATTTGGGATCCTCAGGGACTGGGAGAGCCTTCTCTCTGAGCGCTCTGGACCCTTCCAGTGTGATTCACCTCCATCGCTCGCTCAGGGACCATTTGGGATCCTCAGGGACTGGGAGAGCCTTCTCTCTGAGCGCTCTGGACCCTTCCAGTGTGATTCACCTCCATCGCTCATTCCGGGACCATTTGGGATCCTCAGGGACTGGGAGAGCCTTCTCTCTGAGCGCTCTGGACCCTTCCAGTGTGATTCACCTCCATCGCTCGCTCAGGGACCATTTGGGATCCTCAGGGACTGGGAGAGCCTTCTCTCTGAGCACTCTGCCCTCTTCCAGTGTGATTCACCTCCATCGCTCGCTCAGGGACCAATTGGGATCCTCAGGGACTGGGAGAGCCTTCTCTCTGAGCGCTCTGGACCCTTCCAGTGTGATTCACCTCCATCGCTCATTCCGGGACCATTTGGGATCCTCAGGGACTGGGAGAGCCTTCTCTCTGAGCGCTCTGGACCCTTCCAGTGTGATTCACCTCCATCGCTCGCTCAGGGACCATTTGGGATCCTCAGGGACTGGGAGAGCCTTCTCTCTGAGCGCTCTGCCCTCTTCCAGTGTGATTCACCTCCATCGCTCGCTCAGGGACCAATTGGGATCCTCAGGGACTGGGAGAGCCTTCTCTCTGAGCGCTCTGCCCTCTTCCAGTGTGATTCACCCCCATCGATCGCTCAGGGACCATTTGGGATCCTCAGGGACTGGGAGAGCCTTCTCTCTGAGCGCTCTTAACCCTTCCAGTGTGATTCACCCCCATCGCTCGCTCAGGGACTATTTGGGATCCTCAGGGACTGGGAGACCGTTCTCTCTGAGCGCTCTGGACCTTCCAGTGTGATTCACCTCCATCGCTCGCTCAGGGACTATTTGGGATCCTCAGGGACTGGGAGAGCCTTCTCTCTGAGCGCTCTTGACCCTTCCAGTGTGATTCACCCCCATCGCTCACTCAGGGACCATTTGGGATCCTCAGGGACTGGGAGAGCCTTCTCTCTGAGCGCTCTGGACCCTTCCAGTGTGATTCACCTCCATCGCTCGTTCAGGGACCATTTGGGATTCTCAGGGACTGGGAGAGCCTTCTCTCTGAGCTCTCTGCTCTCTTCCAGTGTGATTCACCCCCATCGCTCGCTCAGGGACTGGAAGGCCTCCTTCACCCAGGGGTGCCATGGCATTTCCACCGTCATGTGTGGGGGTCTGAGGGCAGATGGAATTAAGGAATAGTGCAGCCTTTCTCCCAAGCAATGCACCCCATCATCTCCCTATCATATCCATGTCTATGTTGGTATGTGGGATGCTTTGTGGGCATTCTCAAATAACTAATTACTACTTTAAGAATCTCTGACCACACCTAGCATTAGAGAGGGCCATCGATATTCTTCTTGGTTTTAAGAACCATTGCCTGCTCTAATAGCCAAGGGGCAAGAAAACCATTGAATCTTATATACATCATTGAACATACTAAAAAAGAAGACCTTTTCTTTCTGAGTCTAAAAACCACAGATGAAACTACGCTAGGCAAGAAAACTAGAAATTCTATTACCTATCAACAGACACAGACAGCATTAAAATGTGTAGTGTGGTGCATTAATGGCTTACAATCCCATTGATTTTCCTACAGGTCAGTTTTGATTGACAGGGTGAGCTGCATTCTTGGCGAAGATCATGTTCATTCATGCTGTCTATTCCTTCTTCTCTTCTCAACACTGGAGGCGGGCAATTCAGTCTTCTCTCTTCTAAGACATTATACCACATTCACTTGAGATAAAAAAATAAACATTACTGCAATATTACTCTTAAAAACAGAATAGGAAAGAATATAATTATTTATTGGCCAACTGTGATTGGACACACAGGGAATTTGTCTTTGGTGCAGATGCTCTCAGTGTATATTAAAAAAAAATACTTTTGTCAAGAATCATAAGGTACAACAATTAACAATTGTCATAGTGAATAGACTATGACTTCAAAGGCAGGGTTACCCTTGCTAGCCTTGGCAAAAGGGGCTATCTGTTAGTGGAAGACCACTACCCCTCTCCATTATGCCCAGAAGAATACAAGTCTCAACTCAACTTACTTTTACTCTTTTTCCTTCTTTTCCATGTTTCTTCCTCTGCCATGCTGAACAAGGGCTGTCTCTTTCCAAGAACATTTGGCAGGTGGCATGCATTTTTCCCACCCCACAATCTCAGAAGTTCTAAAATTTTCTACACATCACCGGCCACACCTAGCATTAAAAATGGCCAGTGGGTTATTCTCTGCGGATCTATTTATTTATTTAATTTTTATGCCGCCCTTGTCCTTAGACTCAGGGCGGCTCACAACATGTTAGCAATAGCACTTTTTAACAGAGCCAGCCTATTGCCCCCACAATCCGGGTCCTCCTTATTAATTACTGGCCCCACCTAGAATTAAACAGGGGCATTGAGGTATTTATTCTGGTTCTAAGAACCATTGCCAGGGCTAAATTATGCCAGGCAAAAAGGGTATAAAATCTATTATCAATAATTTGGCCACATCTAGCATTAAAAAGGGCCATTTAGATTTTCATACTGGTTCTAAGAACCATTGCCAGGGCTACATTTATGACAGGCCAGAATGGTACAAAATCTATCCCTTAGTCTCCAAAGCTAGAAAACTATAAGATCTCTTATAAATCTACAGCCAGATATAGCATTAGAAAAAAGCTGTTGAAATTTTCTTTCTGGTTCTAAAAGCCATCGCCAGGGCTAAATTATGCCACACAGAAATCTATATCAAATGTAAAATTGATCAATGGCCACACCCCATATTAAAAATGGCCATAGAGGTTTTCATTCTGGTTCTAAGAACCATTGCCAGGGCTAAATAACGCCAGGCAAAAAAGGTATAAAATCTATTATCAATTACTGGCCACATCTAGTATTAAAAAGGGCCATTTAGATTGTCATACTGGTTCTAAGAACCATTGCCAGGGCTAAATTTCTATTTTTACTATGAATCCCGCAGGCTGGCAAGTGAATAGTCTGTCTTCTAAGTTGGTGTGGTACATGCCTTTGAAATAAATAAAAAAAATCAACGTTACTTCAGTTGCTACTGGAGTTTTACTCCTAAGATTCACAATACACAGTGGTGCATTCCTTTTTTTCATATGCAGAGTTACCCTTATTAGCATAAAGTAGTGGAATATGAACCTCACCCATATCCTAAAATCGTGGGGGACTGTAAGACTCAGCCAAACCTACCTCACAGCATAGATGATGACATAACAGCAGAAGACCAACAGTCTTGGTCAGGAGACATTTTCTTGCTTCCCGGTTTCTTCTTTCAGACTTCTTTCTTCTTCTGATGTGCCCAACAAGTGTTGTCTCTTCCAAGGAAAATTTGCCAACACTTGTTCCATCCCTTTTTCTCCAAAGCTAGAAAACTATAAGATCTTTTATAAATCAACAGCCAGATCTAGCATTACAAAAAGGCTGTTGAGATTTGCTTTCTGGTTCTAAGAACCATTATGCCAGGCATAAATCTATGAAATTTAAAATTGATCAATGGCCACACCTCTCATTAAAAAGGTCCATTGAGATTTTCTTTCTGGTTCTAAGAGCCATTGCCAGGGCTAAATTATGCCAGGCAAAAAGGTATAAAATACATTATTTACTGGCCCCACCTATCATTAAAGATGGCCATAGAGGTTTTCTTTCTGGTTCTAAGAACCATATGCCAGGGCTATGTTACGCCTGGCACATATTGCCACAGCTTAATTATGCCAGGCAAAAATCTATAAAATCTAAAATTGATCAATGGCGACACCTCATATTAAAAATGGCCACTGAGGTTTGCTTTCTGGTTCTAAGAACCATTGCCACGGCTTAATTATGCCAGGCATAAATCTATGAAATCTAAAATAGATCAATGGCCACACCTATCATTAAAAATGGCCATAGAGGTTTTCTTTCTGGTTCTAAGAACCTTTGCCAGGGCTAAATTATGCCAGGCAAAAAAGATATAAAATACGTTATCGATTATTGGCCACATCTAGTATTAAAAAGGGCCATTTAGATATTCATACTGGTTCTAAGAACCATTGACAGGGCTAAATTTCTATTTTTCCTATCAACCCCGCAGGCTGGCAAGTGAATAGTCTGTCTTCTAAGTTGGTGTGGTACATGCCTTTGAAATAAATAAAAAAATCAACGTTACTTATTTCATATGCAGGGTTACCCTTATTAGCATAAAGTAGTGGAAGATGAACCCCACCCATATCCTAAAATCTTGGGGGACTGTAAGACTCAGCCAAACTTACCACACAGCATCGATGATGACGTAACAGCAGAAGACCAACAGTTTTGGTCTGAAGACATTTTCTTGCTTTCCGGTTTCTTTTTTCACACTTCTTTCTTCTTTTGATGTGCCCAACAATTGTTGTCTCTTCCAAGGAAAATTTGTCAGCACTTGTTCCATCCCTTATTCTCCAAAGCTAGAAAACTATAACATCTTTTATAAATCAACAGCCAGATCTAGCATTAGTAAAAGGCTGTTGGAGTTTGCTTTCTGGTTCTAAGAACCATATGCCAGGGCTATGTTACGCCTGGCACATATTTATAAAATCTATTAAAAAATAAGATAACATTTTTAAAAACATAAAAAAATAAATGGCAACAGCTAGCATTAAAAAGGGTCATTGACGTTTTCATTCTGGTTCTAAGACCATTGCCAGGGCTATATTACGCCTGGCATAAATTTATAAAATCTAAAATTGATCAATGGCCACACCTCATGTTAAAAATGGCCACTGAGGTTTTCTTTCTGGTTCTAAGAACCATTGCCAGGGCTAATTTATGCCAGGCAGAAATCTATAAAATCTAAAATTGATCAATGGCCACACCTCACGTTAAAAATGGCCACTGAGGTTTTCTTTCTGCTTCTAAGAACCATATGCCAGGGCTATGTTACGCCTGGCACATATTGCCACGGCTTAATTATGCCAGGCAAAAATCTATAAAATCTAAAATTGATCAATGGCCACACCTCACATTAAAAATGGCCACTGAGGGTTTCTTTCTGGTTCTAAGAACCATTGCCAGGGCTTAATTATGCCAGGCAGAAATCTATAAAATCTAAAATTGATCAATGGCCACACCTCATATTAAAAATGGCCACTGAGGTTTTCTTTCTGGTTCTAAGAACCATTGCCAGGGCTAAATTTCTATTTTTACTATCAACCCCGCAGGCTGGCAAGTGAATAGTCTGTCTTCTAAGTTGGTGTGGTACATGCCTTTGAAATAAATAAAAAAATCAACGTTACTTCAGTTGCAGCTGGAGTTTTACTCCTAAGATTCACTATACACAGTGGTACATTATTTTATTTCATATGCAGGCTTACCCTTATTAGCATAAAGTAGTGGAAGATGAACCCCACCCATATCCTAAAATCTTGGGGGACTGTAAGACTCAGCCAAACTTACCACACAGCATAGATGATGACGTAACAGCAGAAGGCCAACAGTCTTGGTCTGGAGACATTTTCTTGCTTTCCGGTTTCTTTTTTCACACTTCTTTCTTCTTTTGATGTGCCCAACAAGTGTTGTCTCTTCCAGGGAAAATTTGTCAGCACTTGTTCCATCCCTTATTCTCTAAAGCTAGAAAACTATAAGATCTTTTATAAATCAACAGCCAGATCTAGCGTTACAAAAAGGCTGTTGAGGTTTCTTTCTGGTTCTAAGAACCATTGCCAGGGCTAAATTATGCCAGGCAGAAATCTATGAAATCTAAATTGATCAATGGCCACACCTCACATTAAAAATGGCCACTGAGGTTTGCTTTCCGGTTTTAAGAACCATTGCCACGGCTTAATTATGCCAGGCATAAATCTATGAAATCTAAAATTGATCAATGGCCACACCTATCATTAAAAATGGCCATAGAGGTTTTCTTTCTGGTCCTAAGAACCATTGCCACGGCTTAATTATGCCAGGCATAAATCTATGAAATCTAAAATAGATCAATGGTCACACCTATCATTAAAAATGGCCATAGAGGTTTTATTTCTGGTTCTAAGAACCTTTGCCAGGGCTAAATTATGCCAGGCAAAAAAGATATAAAATACGTTATCGATTATTGGCCACATCTAGTATTAAAAAGGGCCATTTAGATATTCATACTGGTTCTAAGAACCATTGACAGGGCTAAATTTCTATTTTTCCTATCAACCCCGCAGGCTGGCAAGTGAATAGTCTGTCTTCTAAGTTGGTGTGGTACATGCCTTTGAAATAAAATAAATAAAAAAATCAACGTTACTTATTTCATATGCAGGGTTACTCTTATTAGCATAAAGTAGTGGAAGATGAACCCCACCCATATCCTAAAATCTTGGGGGACTGTAAGACTCAGCCAAACTTACCACACAGCATTGATGATGACGTAACAGCAGAAGACCAACAGTTTTGGTCTGAAGACATTTTCTTGCTTTCCGGTTTCTTTTTTCACACTTCTTTCTTCTTTTGATGTGCCCAACAATTGTTGTCTCTTCCAAGGAAAATTTGTCAGCACTTGTTCCATCCCTTATTCTCCAAAGCTAGAAAACTATAACATCTTTTATAAATCAACAGCCAGATCTAGCATTAGTAAAAGGCTGTTGGAGTTTGCTTTCTGGTTCTAAGAACCATATGCCAGGGCTATGTTACTCCTGGCACATATTTATAAAATCTATTAAAAAATAAGATAACATTTTTAAAAACATAAAAAAATAAATGGCAACAGCTAGCATTAAAAAGGGTCATTGACGTTTTCATTCTTGTTCTAAGACCATTGCCAGGGCTATATTACGCCTGGCATAAATTTATAAAATCTAAAATTGATCAATGGCCACACCTCATGTTAAAAATGGCCACTGAGGTTTTCTTTCTGGTTCTAAGAACCATTGCCAGGGCTAATTTATGCCAGGCAGAAATCTATAAAATCTAAAATTGATCAATGGCCACACCTCACGTTAAAAATGGCCACTGAGGTTTTCTTTCTGCTTCTAAGAACCATATGCCAGGGCTATGTTACGCCTGGCACATATTGCCACGGCTTAATTATGCCAGGCAAAAATCTATAAAATCTAAAATTGATCAATGGCCACACCTCACATTAAAAATGGCCACTGAGGGTTTCTTTCTGGTTCTAAGAACCATTGCCAGGGCTTAATTATACCAGGCAGAAATCTATAAAATCTAAAATTGATCAATGGCCACACCTCATATTAAAAATGGCCACTGAGGTTTTCTTTCTGGTTCTAAGAACCATTGCCAGGGCTAAATTTCTATTTTTACTATCAACCCCGCAGGCTGGCAAGTGAATAGTCTGTCTTCTAAGTTGGTGTGGTACATGCCTTTGAAATAAATAAAAAAATCAACGTTACTTCAGTTGCAGCTGGAGTTTTACTCCTAAGATTCACTATACACAGTGGTACATTATTTTATTTCATATGCAGGCTTACCCTTATTAGCATAAAGTAGTGGAAGATGAACCCCACCCATATCCTAAAATCTTGGGGGACTGTAAGACTCAGCCAAACTTACCACACAGCATAGATGATGACGTAACAGCAGAAGGCCAACAGTCTTGGTCTGGAGACATTTTCTTGCTTTCCGGTTTCTTTTTTCACACTTCTTTCTTCTTTTGATGTGCCCAACAAGTGTTGTCTCTTCCAGGGAAAATTTGTCAGCACTTGTTCCATCCCTTATTCTCTAAAGCTAGAAAACTATAAGATCTTTTATAAATCAACAGCCAGATCTAGCGTTACAAAAAGGCTGTTGAGGTTTCTTTCTGGTTCTAAGAACCATTGCCAGGGCTAAATTATGCCAGGCAGAAATCTATGAAATCTAAATTGATCAATGGCCACACCTCACATTAAAAATGGCCACTGAGGTTTGCTTTCCGGTTTTAAGAACCATTGCCACGGCTTAATTATGCCAGGCATAAATCTATGAAATCTAAAATTGATCAATGGCCACACCTATCATTAAAAATGGCCATAGAGGTTTTCTTTCTGGTTCTAAGAACCTTTGCCAGGGCTAAATTATGCCAGGCAAAAAAGATATAAAATACGTTATCGATTATTGGCCACATCTAGTATTAAAAAGGGCCATTTAGATATTCATACTGGTTCTAAGAACCATTGACAGGGCTAAATTTCTATTTTTCCTATCAACCCCGCAGGATGGCAAGTGAATAGTCTGTCTTCTAAGTTGGTGTGGTACATGCCTTTGAAATAAATAAAAAAATCAACGTTACTTATTTCATATGCAGGGTTACCCTTATTAGCATAAAGTAGTGGAAGATGAACCCCACCCATATCCTAAAATCTTGGGGGACTGTAAGACTCAGCCAAACTTACCACACAGCATTGATCATGACGTAACAGCAGAAGACCAACAGTTTTGGTCTGAAGACATTTTCTTGCTTTCCGGTTTCTTTTTTCACACTTCTTTCTTCTTTTGATGTGCCCAACAATTGTTGTCTCTTCCAAGGAAAATTTGTCAGCACTTGTTCCATCCCTTATTCTCCAAAGCTAGAAAACTATAACATCTTTTATAAATCAACAGCCAGATCTAGCATTAGTAAAAGGCTGTTGGAGTTTGCTTTCTGGTTCTAAGAACCATATGCCAGGGCTATGTTACGCCTGGCACATATTTATAAAATCTATTAAAAAATAAGATAACATTTTTAAAAACATAAAAAAATAAATGGCAACAGCTAGCATTAAAAAGGGTCATTGACGTTTTCATTCTGGTTCTAAGACCATTGCCAGGGCTATGTTACGCCTGGCATAAATTTATAAAATCTAAAATTGATCAATGGCCACACCTCATGTTAAAAATGGCCACTGAGGTTTTCTTTCTGGTTCTAAGAACCATTGCCAGGGCTAATTTATGCCAGGCAGAAATCTATAAAATCTAAAATTGATCAATGGCCACACCTCACGTTAAAAATGGCCACTGAGGTTTTCTTTCTGCTTCTAAGAACCATATGCCAGGGCTATGTTACGCCTGGCACATATTGCCACGGCTTAATTATGCCAGGCAAAAATCTATAAAATCTAAAATTGATCAATGGCCACACCTCACATTAAAAATGGCCACTGAGGGTTTCTTTCTGGTTCTAAGAACCATTGCCAGGGCTTAATTATGCCAGGCAGAAATCTATAAAATCTAAAATTGATCAATGGCCACACCTCATATTAAAAATGGCCACTGAGGTTTTCTTTCTGGTTCTAAGAACCATTGCCAGGGCTAAATTTCTATTTTTCCTATCAACCCCGCAGGCTGGCAAGTGAATAGTCTGTCTTCTAAGTTGGTGTGGTACATGCCTTTGAAATAAATAAAAAAATCAACGTTACTTCAGTTGCAGCTGGAGTTTTACTCCTAAGATTCACTATACACAGTGGTACATTATTTTATTTCATATGCAGGCTTACCCTTATTAGCATAAAGTAGTGGAAGATGAACCCCACCCATATCCTAAAATCTTGGGGGACTGTAAGACTCAGCCAAACTTACCACACAGCATAGATGATGACGTAACAGCAGAAGGCCAACAGTCTTGGTCTGGAGACATTTTCTTGCTTCCCGGTTTCTTTTTTCACACTTCTTTCTTCTTTTGATGTGCCCAACAAGTGTTGTCTCTTCCAGGGAAAATTTGTCAGCACTTGCTCCATCCCTTATTCTCTAAAGCTAGAAAACTATAAGATCTTTTATAAATCAACAGCCAGATCTAGCGTTACAAAAAGGCTGTTGAGGTTTCTTTCTGGTTCTAAGAACCATTGCCAGGGCTAAATTATGCCAGGCAGAAATCTATGAAATCTAAATTGATCAATGGCCACACCTCACATTAAAAATGGCCACTGAGGTTTGCTTTCCGGTTTTAAGAACCATTGCCACGGCTTAATTATGCCAGGCATAAATCTATGAAATCTAAAATTGATCAATGGCCACACCTATCATTAAAAATGGCCATAGAGGTTTTCTTTCTGGTTCTAAGAACCTTTGCCAGGGCTAAATTATGCCAGGCAAAAAAGATATAAAATACGTTATCGATTATTGGCCACATCTAGTATTAAAAAGGGCCATTTAGATATTCATACTGGTTCTAAGAACCATTGACAGGGCTAAATTTTTATTTTTCCTATCAACCCCGCAGGATGGCAAGTGAATAGTCTGTCTTCTAAGTTGGTGTGGTACATGCCTTTGAAATAAATAAAAAAATCAACGTTACTTATTTCATATGCAGGGTTACCCTTATTAGCATAAAGTAGTGGAAGATGAACCCCACCCATATCCTAAAATCTTGGGGGACTGTAAGACTCAGCCAAACTTACCACACAGCATCGATGATGACGTAACAGCAGAAGACCAACAGTTTTGGTCTGAAGACATTTTCTTGCTTTCCGGTTTCTTTTTTCACACTTCTTTCTTCTTTTGATGTGCCCAACAATTGTTGTCTCTTCCAAGGAAAATTTGTCAGCACTTGTTCCATCCCTTATTCTCCAAAGCTAGAAAACTATAACATCTTTTATAAATCAACAGCCAGATCTAGCATTAGTAAAAGGCTGTTGGAGTTTGCTTTCTGGTTCTAAGAACCATATGCCAGGGCTATGTTACGCCTGGCACATATTTATAAAATCTATTAAAAAATAAGATAACATTTTTAAAAACATAAAAAAATAAATGGCAACAGCTAGCATTAAAAAGGGTCATTGACGTTTTCATTCTGGTTCTAAGACCATTGCCAGGGCTATATTACGCCTGGCATAAATTTATAAAATCTAAAATTGATCAATGGCCACACCTCATGTTAAAAATGGCCACTGAGGTTTTCTTTCTGGTTCTAAGAACCATTGCCAGGGCTAATTTATGCCAGGCAGAAATCTATAAAATCTAAAATTGATCAATGGCCACACCTCACGTTAAAAATGGCCACTGAGGTTTTCTTTCTGCTTCTAAGAACCATATGCCAGGGCTATGTTATGCCTGGCACATATTGCCACGGCTTAATTATGCCAGGCAAAAATCTATAAAATCTAAAATTGATCAATGGCCACACCTCACATTAAAAATGGCCACTGAGGGTTTCTTTCTGGTTCTAAGAACCATTGCCAGGGCTTAATTATGCCAGGCAGAAATCTATAAAATCTAAAATTGATCAATGGCCACACCTCATATTAAAAATGGCCACTGAGGTTTTCTTTCTGGTTCTAAGAACCATTGCCAGGGCTAAATTTCTATTTTTACTATCAACCCCGCAGGCTGGCAAGTGAATAGTCTGTCTTCTAAGTTGGTGTGGTACATGCCTTTGAAATAAATAAAAAAATCAACGTTACTTCAGTTGCAGCTGGAGTTTTACTCCTAAGATTCACTATACACAGTGGTACATTATTTTATTTCATATGCAGGCTTACCCTTATTAGCATAAAGTAGTGGAAGATGAACCCCACCCATATCCTAAAATCTTGGGGGACTGTAAGACTCAGCCAAACTTACCACACAGCATAGATGATGACGTAACAGCAGAAGGCCAACAGTCTTGGTCTGGAGACATTTTCTTGCTTTCCGGTTTCTTTTTTCACACTTCTTTCTTCTTTTGATGTGCCCAACAAGTGTTGTCTCTTCCAGGGAAAATTTGTCAGCACTTGTTCCATCCCTTATTCTCTAAAGCTAGAAAACTATAAGATCTTTTATAAATCAACAGCCAGATCTAGCGTTACAAAAAGGCTGTTGAGGTTTCTTTCTGGTTCTAAGAACCATTGCCAGGGCTAAATTATGCCAGGCAGAAATCTATGAAATCTAAATTGATCAATGGCCACACCTCACATTAAAAATGGCCACTGAGGTTTGCTTTCCGGTTTTAAGAACCATTGCCACGGCTTAATTATGCCAGGCATAAATCTATGAAATCTAAAATTGATCAATGGCCACACCTATCATTAAAAATGGCCATAGAGGTTTTCTTTCTGGTTCTAAGAACCTTTGCCAGGGCTAAATTATGCCAGGCAAAAAAGATATAAAATACGTTATCGATTATTGGCCACATCTAGTATTAAAAAGGGCCATTTAGATATTCATACTGGTTCTAAGAACCATTGACAGGGCTAAATTTCTATTTTTCCTATCAACCCCGCAGGCTGGCAAGTGAATAGTCTGTCTTCTAAGTTGGTGTGGTACATGCCTTTGAAATAAATAAAAAAATCAACGTTACTTATTTCATATGCAGGGTTACCCTTATTAGCATAAACTAGTGGAAGATGAACCCCACCCATATCCTAAAATCTTGGGGGACTGTAAGACTCAGCCAAACTTACCACACAGCATTGATGATGACGTAACAGCAGAAGACCAACAGTTTTGGTCTGAAGACATTTTCTTGCTTTCCGGTTTCTTTTTTCACACTTCTTTCTTCTTTTGATGTGCCCAACAATTGTTGTCTCTTCCAAGGAAAATTTGTCAGCACTTGTTCCATCCTTTATTCTCCAAAGCTAGAAAACTATAACATCTTTTATAAATCAACAGCCAGATCTAGCATTAGTAAAAGGCTGTTGGAGTTTGCTTTCTGGTTCTAAGAACCATATGCCAGGGCTATGTTACGCCTGGCACATATTTATAAAATCTATTAAAAAATAAGATAACATTTTTAAAAACATAAAAAAATAAATGGCAACAGCTAGCATTAAAAAGGGTCATTGACGTTTTCATTCTGGTTCTAAGACCATTGCCAGGGCTATATTACGCCTGGCATAAATTTATAAAATCTAAAATTGATCAATGGCCACACCTCATGTTAAAAATGGCCACTGAGGTTTTCTTTCTGGTTCTAAGAACCATTGCCAGGGCTAATTTATGCCAGGCAGAAATCTATAAAATCTAAAATTGATCAATGGCCACACCTCACGTTAAAAATGGCCACTGAGGTTTTCTTTCTGCTTCTAAGAACCATATGCCAGGGCTATGTTACGCCTGGCACATATTGCCACGGCTTAATTATGCCAGGCAAAAATCTATAAAATCTAAAATTGATCAATGGCCACACCTCACATTAAAAATGGCCACTGAGGGTTTCTTTCTGGTTCTAAGAACCATTGCCAGGGCTTAATTATGCCAGGCAGAAATCTATAAAATCTAAAATTGATCAATGGCCACACCTCATATTAAAAATGGCCACTGAGGTTTTCTTTCTGGTTCTAAGAACCATTGCCAGGGCTAAATTTCTATTTTTACTATCAACCCCGCAGGCTGGCAAGTGAATAGTCTGTCTTCTAAGTTGGTGTGGTACATGCCTTTGAAATAAATAAAAAAATCAACGTTACTTCAGTTGCAGCTGGAGTTTTACTCCTAAGATTCACTATACACAGTGGTACATTATTTTATTTCATATGCAGGCTTACCCTTATTAGCATAAAGTAGTGGAAGATGAACCCCACCCATATCCTAAAATCTTGGGGGACTGTAAGACTCAGCCAAACTTACCACACAGCATAGATGATGACGTAACAGCAGAAGGCCAACAGTCTTGGTCTGGAGACATTTTCTTGCTTTCCGGTTTCTTTTTTCACACTTCTTTCTTCTTTTGATGTGCCCAACAAGTGTTGTCTCTTCCAGGGAAAATTTGTCAGCACTTGTTCCATCCCTTATTCTCTAAAGCTAGAAAACTATAAGATCTTTTATAAATCAACAGCCAGATCTAGCGTTACAAAAAGGCTGTTGAGGTTTCTTTCTGGTTCTAAGAACCATTGCCAGGGCTAAATTATGCCAGGCAGAAATCTATGAAATCTAAATTGATCAATGGCCACACCTCACATTAAAAATGGCCACTGAGGTTTGCTTTCCGGTTTTAAGAACCATTGCCACGGCTTAATTATGCCAGGCATAAATCTATGAAATCTAAAATTGATCAATGGCCACACCTATCATTAAAAATGGCCATAGAGGTTTTCTTTCTGGTTCTAAGAACCTTTGCCAGGGCTAAATTATGCCAGGCAAAAAAGATATAAAATACGTTATCGATTATTGGCCACATCTAGTATTAAAAAGGGCCATTTAGATATTCATACTGGTTCTAAGAACCATTGCCAGGGCTAAATTTCTATTTTTCCTATCAACCCCGCAGGCTGGCAAGTGAATAGTCTGTCTTCTAAGTTGGTATGGTGCATGCCTTTGAAATAAATAAAAAAATCAACGTTACTTATTTCATATGCAGGGTTACCCTTATTAGCATAAAGTAGTGGAAGATGAACCCTACCCATATCCTAAAATCTTGGGAGACTGTAAGACTCAGCCAAACTTACCTCACAGCATAGATGATGACGTAACAGCAGAAGACCAACAGTTTTGGTCTGAAGACATTTTCTTCCTTTCCGGTTTCTTCTTTCAGAATTCTTTCTTCTTCTGATGTGCCCAACAATTGTTGTCTCTTCCAAGGAAAATTTGTCAGCACTTGTTCCATCCCTTATTCTCCAAAGCTAGAAAACTATAAGATCTTTTATAAATCAACAGCCAGATCTAGCATTAGTAAAAGGCTGTTGGAGTTTGCTTTCTGGTTCTAAGAACCATATGCCAGGGCTATGTTACTCCTGGCACATATTGCCACGGCTTAATTATGCCAGGCAAAAATCTATAAAATCTAAAATTGATCAATGGCCACACCTCACATTAAAAATGGCCACTCAGGTTTTCTTTCTGGTTTTAAGAACCATTGCCAGGGCTAAGTTATGTCAGGCAGAAAACTATAAAATCTAAAATTGATCAATGGCCACACCTCACGTTAAAAATGGCCACTGAGGTTTTCTTTCTGGTTCTAAGAACCATTGCCAGGGCTAAATTATGCCAGGCAGAAATCAATAAAATCTAAAATTGATCAATGGCCACACCTCACGTTAAAAATGGCCACTGAGGTTTTCTTTCTGATTCTAAGAACCATTGCCAGGGCTAAATTTCTATTTTTCCTATCAACCCCGCAGGCTGGCAAGTGAATAGTCTGTCTTCTAAGTTGGTGTGGTGCATGCCTTTGAAATAAAATTAAAAAAAACAACGTTACTTCAGTTGCTACTGGAGTTTTACTCCTACAATTCACAATACATAGTGGTACATTCTTTTATTTCATATGCAGGGTTACCCTTATTAGCATAAAGTAGTGGAAGATGAACCCCACCCATATCCTAAAATCTTGGGGGACTGTAAGATTCATCCAAACTTACCACACAGCATAGATGATGACGTAACAGCAGAAGGCCAACAGTCTTGGTCTGGAGACATTTTCTTGCTTTCTGGTTTCTTCCTTTAGACTTCTTTCTTCTTCTGATGTGCCCAACAAGTGTTGTCTCTTCCAGGGAAAATTTGTCAGCACTTGTTCCATCCCTTATTCTCCAAAGCTAGAAAACTATAACATCTTTTATAAATCAACAGCCAGATCTAGCATTAGTAAAAGGCTGTTGGAGTTTGCTTTCTGGTTCTAAGAACCATATGCCAGGGCTAAGTTACGCCTGGCACATATTTATAAAATCTATTAAAAAATAAGATAACATTTTTAAAAACATAAAAAAATAAATGGCAACAGCTAGCATTAAAAAGGGTCATTGACGTTTTCATTCTGGTTCTAAGACCATTGCCAGGGCTATGTTACGCCTGGCATAAATTTATAAAATCTAAAATTGATCAATGGCCACACCTCATGTTAAAAATGGCCACTGAGGTTTTCTTTCTGGTTCTAAGAACCATTGCCAGGGCTATGTTACGCCTGGCACATATTGCCACGGCTTAATTATGCCAGGCAAAAATCTATAAAATCTAAAATTGATCAATGGCCACACCTCACATTAAAAATGGCCACTGAGGGTTTCTTTCTGGTTCTAAGAACCATTGCCAGGGCTTAATTATGCCAGGCAGAAATCTATAAAATCTAAAATTGATCAATGGCCACACCTCATATTAAAAATGGCCACTGAGGTTTTCTTTCTGGTTCTAAGAACCATTGCCAGGGCTAAATTTCTATTTTTCCTATCAACCCCGCAGGCTGGCAAGTGAATAGTCTGTCTTCTAAGTTGGTGTGGTACATGCCTTTGAAATAAATAAAAAAATCAACGTTACTTCAGTTGCAGCTGGAGTTTTACTCCTAAGATTCACTATACACAGTGGTACATTATTTTATTTCATATGCAGGCTTACCCTTATTAGCATAAAGTAGTGGAAGATGAACCCCACCCATATCCTAAAATCTTGGGGGACTGTAAGACTCAGCCAAACTTACCATACAGCATAGATGATGACGTAACAGCAGAAGGCCAACAGTCTTGGTCTGGAGACATTTTCTTGCTTCCCGGTTTCTTTTTTCACACTTCTTTCTTCTTTTGATGTGCCCAACAAGTGTTGTCTCTTCCAGGGAAAATTTGTCAGCACTTGTTCCATCCCTTATTCTCTAAAGCTAGAAAACTATAAGATCTTTTATAAATCAACAGCCAGATCTAGCGTTACAAAAAGGCTGTTGAGGTTTCTTTCTGGTTCTAAGAACCATTGCCAGGGCTAAATTATGCCAGGCAGAAATCTATGAAATCTAAATTGATCAATGGCCACACCTCACATTAAAAATGGCCACTGAGGTTTGCTTTCCGGTTTTAAGAACCATTGCCACGGCTTAATTATGCCAGGCATAAATCTATGAAATCTAAAATTGATCAATGGCCACACCTATCATTAAAAATGGCCATAGAGGTTTTCTTTCTGGTCCTAAGAACCATTGCCACGGCTTAATTATGCCAGGCATAAATCTATGAAATCTAAAATAGATCAATGGTCACACCTATCATTAAAAATGGCCATAGAGGTTTTATTTCTGGTTCTAAGAACCTTTGCCAGGGCTAAATTATGCCAGGCAAAAAAGATATAAAATACGTTATCGATTATTGGCCACATCTAGTATTAAAAAGGGCCATTTAGATATTCATACTGGTTCTAAGAACCATTGACAGGGCTAAATTTCTATTTTTCCTATCAACCCCGCAGGCTGGCAAGTGAATAGTCTGTCTTCTAAGTTGGTGTGGTACATGCCTTTGAAATAAATAAAAAAATCAACGTTACTTATTTCATATGCAGGGTTACCCTTATTAGCATAAAGTAGTGGAAGATGAACCCCACCCATATCCTAAAATCTTGGGGGACTGTAAGACTCAGCCAAACTTACCACACAGCATTGATGATGACGTAACAGCAGAAGACCAACAGTTTTGGTCTGAAGACATTTTCTTGCTTTCCGGTTTCTTTTTTCACACTTCTTTCTTCTTTTGATGTGCCCAACAATTGTTGTCTCTTCCAAGGAAAATTTGTCAGCACTTGTTCCATCCCTTATTCTCCAAAGCTAGAAAACTATAACATCTTTTATAAATCAACAGCCAGATCTAGCATTAGTAAAAGGCTGTTGGAGTTTGCTTTCTGGTTCTAAGAACCATATGCCAGGGCTATGTTACGCCTGGCACATATTTATAAAATCTATTAAAAAATAAGATAACATTTTTAAAAACATAAAAAAATAAATGGCAACAGCTAGCATTAAAAAGGGTCATTGACGTTTTCATTCTGGTTCTAAGACCATTGCCAGGGCTATATTACGCCTGGCATAAATTTATAAAATCTAAAATTGATCAATGGCCACACCTCATGTTAAAAATGGCCACTGAGGTTTTCTTTCTGGTTCTAAGAACCATTGCCAGGGCTAATTTATGCCAGGCAGAAATCTATAAAATCTAAAATTGATCAATGGCCACACCTCACGTTAAAAATGGCCACTGAGGTTTTCTTTCTGCTTCTAAGAACCATATGCCAGGGCTATGTTACGCCTGGCACATATTGCCACGGCTTAATTATGCCAGGCAAAAATCTATAAAATCTAAAATTGATCAATGGCCACACCTCACATTAAAAATGGCCACTGAGGGTTTCTTTCTGGTTCTAAGAACCATTGCCAGGGCTTAATTATGCCAGGCAGAAATCTATAAAATCTAAAATTGATCAATGGCCACACCTCATATTAAAAATGGCCACTGAGGTTTTCTTTCTGGTTCTAAGAACCATTGCCAGGGCTAAATTTCTATTTTTACTATCAACCCCGCAGGCTGGCAAGTGAATAGTCTGTCTTCTAAGTTGGTGTGGTACATGCCTTTGAAATAAATAAAAAAATCAACGTTACTTCAGTTGCAGCTGGAGTTTTACTCCTAAGATTCACTATACACAGTGGTACATTATTTTATTTCATATGCAGGCTTACCCTTATTAGCATAAAGTAGTGGAAGATGAACCCCACCCATATCCTAAAATCTTGGGGGACTGTAAGACTCAGCCAAACTTACCACACAGCATAGATGATGACGTAACAGCAGAAGGCCAACAGTCTTGGTCTGGAGACATTTTCTTGCTTTCCGGTTTCTTTTTTCACACTTCTTTCTTCTTTTGATGTGCCCAACAAGTGTTGTCTCTTCCAGGGAAAATTTGTCAGCACTTGTTCCATCCCTTATTCTCTAAAGCTAGAAAACTATAAGATCTTTTATAAATCAACAGCCAGATCTAGCGTTACAAAAAGGCTGTTGAGGTTTCTTTCTGGTTCTAAGAACCATTGCCAGGGCTAAATTATGCCAGGCAGAAATCTATGAAATCTAAATTGATCAATGGCCACACCTCACATTAAAAATGGCCACTGAGGTTTGCTTTCCGGTTTTAAGAACCATTGCCACGGCTTAATTATGCCAGGCATAAATCTATGAAATCTAAAATTGATCAATGGCCACACCTATCATTAAAAATGGCCATAGAGGTTTTCTTTCTGGTTCTAAGAACCTTTGCCAGGGCTAAATTATGCCAGGCAAAAAAGATATAAAATACGTTATCGATTATTGGCCACATCTAGTATTAAAAAGGGCCATTTAGATATTCATACTGGTTCTAAGAACCATTGCCAGGGCTAAATTTCTATTTTTCCTATCAACCCCGCAGGCTGGCAAGTGAATAGTCTGTCTTCTAAGTTGGTATGGTGCATGCCTTTGAAATAAATAAAAAAATCAACGTTACTTATTTCATATGCAGGGTTACCCTTATTAGCATAAAGTAGTGGAAGATGAACCCTACCCATATCCTAAAATCTTGGGAGACTGTAAGACTCAGCCAAACTTACCTCACAGCATAGATGATGACGTAACAGCAGAAGACCAACAGTTTTGGTCTGAAGACATTTTCTTCCTTTCCGGTTTCTTCTTTCAGAATTCTTTCTTCTTCTGATGTGCCCAACAATTGTTGTCTCTTCCAAGGAAAATTTGTCAGCACTTGTTCCATCCCTTATTCTCCAAAGCTAGAAAACTATAAGATCTTTTATAAATCAACAGCCAGATCTAGCATTAGTAAAAGGCTGTTGGAGTTTGCTTTCTGGTTCTAAGAACCATATGCCAGGGCTATGTTACTCCTGGCACATATTGCCACGGCTTAATTATGCCAGGCAAAAATCTATAAAATCTAAAATTGATCAATGGCCACACCTCACATTAAAAATGGCCACTCAGGTTTTCTTTCTGGTTTTAAGAACCATTGCCAGGGCTAAGTTATGTCAGGCAGAAAACTATAAAATCTAAAATTGATCAATGGCCACACCTCACGTTAAAAATGGCCACTGAGGTTTTCTTTCTGGTTCTAAGAACCATTGCCAGGGCTAAATTATGCCAGGCAGAAATCAATAAAATCTAAAATTGATCAATGGCCACACCTCACGTTAAAAATGGCCACTGAGGTTTTCTTTCTGATTCTAAGAACCATTGCCAGGGCTAAATTTCTATTTTTCCTATCAACCCCGCAGGCTGGCAAGTGAATAGTCTGTCTTCTAAGTTGGTGTGGTGCATGCCTTTGAAATAAAATTAAAAAAAACAACGTTACTTCAGTTGCTACTGGAGTTTTACTCCTACAATTCACAATACATAGTGGTACATTCTTTTATTTCATATGCAGGGTTACCCTTATTAGCATAAAGTAGTGGAAGATGAACCCCACCCATATCCTAAAATCTTGGGGGACTGTAAGATTCATCCAAACTTACCACACAGCATAGATGATGACGTAACAGCAGAAGGCCAACAGTCTTGGTCTGGAGACATTTTCTTGCTTTCTGGTTTCTTCCTTTAGACTTCTTTCTTCTTCTGATGTGCCCAACAAGTGTTGTCTCTTCCAGGGAAAATTTGTCAGCACTTGTTCCATCCCTTATTCTCCAAAGCTAGAAAACTATAAGATCTTTTATAAATCAACAGCCAGATCTAGCATTAGTAAAAGGCTGTTGGAGTTTGCTTTCTGGTTCTAAGAACCATATGCCAGGGCTAAGTTACGCCTGGCACATATTGCCATGGCTTAATTATGCCAGGCAGAAATCTATAAAATCTAAAATTGATCAATGGTCATACCTCACGTTAAAAATGGCCACTGAGATTTTCTTTCTGGTTCTAAGAACCATTGCCATGGCTAAGTTATGCCAGGCAGAAATCAATAAAATCTAAAATTGATCAATGGCCACACCTCACGTTAAAAATGGCCACTGAGGTTTTCTTTCTGGTTTTAAGAACCATTGCCAGGGCTAAATTATGCCAGGCAGAAATCTATAAAATCTAAAACTGATCAATGGCCACACCTCACGTTAAAAATGGCAACTGAGGTTTTCTTTCTGGTTCTAAGAACCATTGCCAGGGCTAAATTATGCCAGGCAGAAATCTATAAAATCTAAAATTGATCAATGGCCACGCCTCACGTTAAAAATGGCCACTGAGGTTTTCTTTCTGATTCTAAGAACCATTGCCAGGGCTAAATTTCTATTTTTACTATCAACCCCGCAGGCTGACAAGTGAATAGTCTGTCTTCTAAGTTGGTGTGGTACATGCCTTTGAAATAAAAAAAAAAACCAACGTTACTTCAGTTGCTACTGGAGTTTTACTCCTACGATTCACAATACAGTGGTACATTCTTTTATTTCATATGCAGGCTTACCCTTATTAGCATAAAGTAGTGGAAGATGAACCCCACCCATATCCTAAAATCTTGGGGGACTCTAAGATTCAGCCAAACTTACCACACAGCATAGATGATGACGTAACAGCAGAAGGCCAACAGTCTTGGTCTGGAGACATTTTCTTGCTTTCTGGTTTCTTCTTTCACACTTCTTTCTTCTTTTGATGTGCCCAACAAGTGTTGTCTCTCCCAGGGAAAATTTGTTAGCTCTTGTTCCATCCCTTATTCTCTAAAGCTAGAAAACTATAAGATCTTTTATAAATCAACAGCCAGATCTAGCGTTACAAAAAGGCTGTTGAGGTTTCTTTCTGGTTCTAAGAACCATTGCCAGAGCTAAATTATGCCAGGCATAAATCTATGAAATCTAAATTGATCAATGGCCACACCTCACATTAAAAATGGCCACTGAGGTTTGCTTTCCGGTTTTAAGAACCATTGCCACGGCTTAATTATGCCAGGCATAAATCTATGAAATCTAAAATTGATCAATGGCCACACCTATCATTAAAAATGGCCATAGAGGTTTTCTTTCTGGTTCTAAGAACCTTTGCCAGGGCTAAATTATGCCAGGCAAAAAAGATATAAAATACGTTATCGATTATTGGCCACATCTAGTATTAAAAAGGGCCATTTAGATATTCATACTGGTTCTAAGAACCGTTGCCGAGGCTAAATTTCTATTTTTCCTATCAACCCCGCAGGCTGGCAAGTGAATAGTCTGTCTTTTAAGTTGGTGTGGTACATGCCTTTGAAATAAAAAAAATAATCAACGTTACTTATTTCATATGCAGGGTTACCCTTATTAGCATAAAGTAGTGGAAGATGAACCCCACCCATATCCTAAAACCTTGGGGGACTGTAAGATTCAGCCAAACTTACCACATAGCATAGATGATGACGTAACAGCAGAAGGCCAACAGTCTTGGTCTGGAGACATTTTCTTGCTTTCCGGTTTATTCTTTCAGACCTCTTTCTTCTTCTTATGAGCCCAACAAGTGTTGTCTCTTCCAGGGAAAATTTGTCAGCACTTGTTCCATCCCTTATTCTCCAAAGCTAGAAAACTATAACATCTTTTATAAATCAACAGCCAGATCTAGCATTAGTAAAAGGCTGTTGGAGTTTGCTTTCTGGTTCTAAGAACCATATGCCAGGGCTATGTTACGCCTGGCACATATTTATAAAATCTATTAAAAAATAAGATAACATTTTTAAAAACATAAAAAAATAAATGGCAACAGCTAGCATTAAAAAGGGTCATTGACGTTTTCATAATGGTTCTAAGACCATTGCCAGGGCTATATTACGCCTGGCATAAATTTATAAAATCTATAAATAAATAAAATTAAGAAATTAAGAAATAAATAAAATAAATGGCCATACCTCGCATTAAAAGGGGCAGCTGAGGTTTTCTTTCTGGTTCTAAGAACCATTGCCAAGGCTATATTATGCCTGGCACAAATTTATAAAATCTATAAAAATAAATAAGTAAGTAAGTACGTAAGTAGGTAGGTAGGTAGGTAGGTAGGTAGGTAAGTAAGTTAGTAAGTTAGTAAGTTAGTAAGTTAGTAAGTTAGTAAGTTAGTAAGTAAGTTAGTAAGTAAGTAGATAGATAGATGGATGGATGGATGGATGGATGGATGGATGGATAGATAGATAGATAGATAGATAGATAGATAGATAGATAGATAAATTGGCCACACCTAGCATTAAAAATGGCCAATGAGGTTTTATTATTATCATTCACACCAGACCAACTATTAAGAAATACAGAATGTCCCATCAAACTACTGCCAAAGAAGCTAACAACAAAGAATCTCCAAGACTACAAATCTTCTATGATTTGTGGACTTCAACTCCCAGACTTCCTGAGGCAATCATGCTAGCTCAGGAATTCTGGGAGTTGAAGTCCACATGTCATAGAAGAGCCAACTTTGCCTACCCTGTCCAAGACCCTTTACACCAACACTGAAAGAAGCCACTAAAACCATAAACTGGGAGCAAACTGCACTCCCTTCCAGCACTGATGATGTTCCCTAGTTTCCTAACAAAACCTCTACAAGGAAGCCACTGAGCTCAGACACCACCAAGGACGCCTCATTTCAATGGTGAGCCACAAATATTATCCTCTGTCAATATACCTCGTATCCAATTGCATCACTTCCGGTTTTAAGAAGTCTGGCTGGTACTGGCATTATTTCTAAGATGGGAGGTGATCCCAAAGGATTCCCTTCCAGTCTGAGTCTCACTGAGGGGGTCCTCAGGCATTGGAGGAGGCTTTTAGCTGAGCGCTGTTGTCTCTTCCAGTGTGATTCGCCCTCACTGCTTACTCAGGGACTGAAAGGGCATCCCCAGAGACGGAACGCTAAATTGCGCTCACCGCCACAGCTCGTAAGTTCTTGCGGGACCTGTGCGATTTTGCTGCTGCACCTGTGGAGGTAGGAGCCACAGGTATAACCAGCTAAAAAATCACGCACGGAGCCACAGGTAAAACCATGCTGAAACACAGGCGCAATTTTGCTACCTCCCCAGGTTCAACAGCAAAATCGCGGTTGTCCCACAAGAACCTTCGAGCCGCAGTGACGAGTGCAATTTAGCCTTCCGGCTCGCTGCCATTGATACATTTTAATGTTGGTTTTTTTTAATATACAGTGATACCTTACAAACTTAATTGGTTCCGGGACGAGGTTCTTAAGGTGAAAAGTTTGTAAGATGAAACAATGTTTCCCATAGGAATCAATGGAAAAGCGATTAATGCGTGCAAGCCCAAAATTCACCCCTTTTGCCAGCCAAAGTGCCCATTTTTTGCACTGCTGGGATTTCCCTCTGGCTCCTCTCCATGGGAAACCCCACCTCCAGACTTCTGTGTCTTTGTGATACTGCAGGGGAATCCCAGCATCGCAAAAACAAGTGCTTTGCTGGCAACTGAAGTCTGGAGGTGGGGTTTCCCAGTGAAGGGAGCATCAGTGAAATTGCAGCATCACAAAAACACCGAAGTCCTCAAAACCCCACCTCCGGACCTCTGTGTTTTTGCAATGCTGCCATTTCACTGAGGCTCCCCTCACTGGGAAACCCCACCTCTGGACTTCTGTTGTCAACGAAGTGCCCATTTTTGCGCTGCTGGGATTCCCCTGCTGGGATTTCCCTGCAGCATCACAAAAACATGGAAGTCCAGAGGTGGGGTTTCCCATGGAGGGGAGCCTCAGGGGAATCCCAGCAGTGCAAAAACGGGTGCTTCGCTGGCAACGGAAGTCCGGAGGTGGGGCATCCCAGGGGCGGCAGTGGGTTTGTAAGGGGAAAATAGTTTGGAAGAAGAGGCACAAAAATCTTAAACCCCGGGTTTGTATCTCGAAAAGTTGTATGACGAGGCGTTTGTAAGATGAGGTATCACTGTACAACTTTGCCAAAGCAAGTAAATTTTAGCAAGGTCCAAAAAATTTTCCACAACATGTCGCAAACAGTACCTGCCAGGCTTCCTCACTTTCAATACACTGAATAAAACCATCTGTCTTACTGTTGATGTCTTCTTCTGCGTCTATTGGATTCATGCCTTTGGGAGGGAAAAAATCAGTATCACCAAATAACCAAAAGATGTTCAGAAACTAGAATACTAATCCTGTAATTTTATGTGGTTTTAGCCTGCAAGGGTATGGCTATAATTACCTCAGGCTTTACTGGGAAGCAAATTTTAATTCTCATTCACCTGTGAAGGTTTGGTCTTTTTACACGGAGAGGGTTGAGATTACCTCAAATTCCACCAAAATTTTATTCTAATAAATTGGGTAAACCTCAGGAATTGACTTAATTCCTAGAAAATAAGATCAACTCCTGACCTGAAGTAATATTAGTTAACTTTTGACCCTTTGTGCATATTTTGCTTCTTTAAGGATTTGAGCCTTGACTAAAATTACCCCAGGTCACTTTATTTCTGAGAGCAAGGTCACCTCCTGCAGTAATTTTATCTTTACCTTTAAAACTGTTTTTAATTTTGATCTGCCTTTGGTGGTTTGGTCTTTTTAACAGGGCATGGATGAGATTACCTAGAATTGCATCTATTTTACTAAAAACGCTTAGCATAAAGTAGTAGAAGATGAACCCCACCCATATCCTAAACAAACTTAACTCACAGCAGAGATGATGACGTAACAGCAGAAGGCCAACAGTCTTTGGTTGGAGACATTTTCTTGCTTTCTTCTTTCTTCTTTCACTTCGTGCCCAGCAAGTGTTGTCTCTTCCAACGAAAATTTGTCAGCACTTGTTCCATCCCTTATTCTCCAAAGCTAGAAAACTATAAGATCTTTTATAAATCAACAGCCAGATCTAGCATTACAAAAAGGCTGTTGAGATTTGCTTTCTGGTTTTAAGAACCATTGCCAGGGCTAAATTATGCCAGGCAGAAATCTATAAAATCTAAAATTGATCAATGGCCACACCTCACATTAAAAATGGCCAGAGGGTTTCTTTCTGGTTCTAAGAACCATTGCCACGGCTAAATTATGCTAGGCAGAAATCTATGAAATCTAAAATTGATCAATGGCCACACCTCACATTAAAAATGGCCACTGAGGGTTTCTTTCTGGTTTTAAGAACCATTGCCGGGGCTAAATTATGCCAGGCAGAAATCTATAAAATCTAAAATTGATCAATGGCCACACCTCACATTAAAAATGGCCAGAGGGTTTCTTTCTGGTTCTAAGAACCATTGCCACGGCTAAATTATGCCAGGCAGAAATCTATGAAATCTAAAATTGCTCAATGGCCACACCTCACATTAAAAATGGCCACTGAGGGTTTCTTTTTGGTTTTAAGAACCATTGCCACGGCTAAATTATGCCAGGCAGAAATCTATGAAATCTAAAATTGATCAATGGCCACACCTCACATTAAAAATGGCCACTGAGGGTTTCTTTCTGGTTTTAAGAACCATTGCCACAGCTAAATTATGCCAGGCAGAAATCTATGAAATCTAAAATTGATCAATGGCCACACCTCACATTAAAAATGGCCAGAGGGTTTCTTTCTGGTTCTAAGAACCATTGCCACGGCTAAATTATGCCAGGCAGAAATCTATGAAATCTAAAATTGATCAATGGCCACACCTCACATTAAAAATGGCCACTGAGGGTTTCTTTCTGGTTTTAAGAACCATTGCCACGGCTAAATTATGCCAGGCAGAAATCTATGAAATCTAAAATTGATCAATGGCCACACCTCACATTAAAAATGGCCACTGAGGGTTTCTTTCTGGTTCTAAGAACCATTGCCACGGCTAAATTATGCCAGGCAGAAATCTATGAAATCTAAAATTGATCAATGGCCACACCTCACATTAAAAATGGCCACTGAGGGTTTCTTTCTGGTTTTAAGAACCATTGCCGGGGCTAAATTATGCCAGGCAGAAATCTATAAAATCTAAAATTGATCAATGGCCACACCTCACATTAAAAATGGCCAGAGGGTTTCTTTCTGGTTCTAAGAACCATTGCCACGGCTAAATTATGCCAGGCAGAAATCTATGAAATCTAAAATTGCTCAATGGCCACACCTCACATTAAAAATGGCCACTGAGGGTTTCTTTTTGGTTTTAAGAACCATTGCCACGGCTAAATTATGCCAGGCAGAAATCTATGAAATCTAAAATTGATCAATGGCCACACCTCACATTAAAAATGGCCACTGAGGGTTTCTTTCTGGTTTTAAGAACCATTGCCACAGCTAAATTATGCCAGGCAGAAATCTATGAAATCTAAAATTGATCAATGGCCACACCTCACATTAAAAATGGCCAGAGGGTTTCTTTCTGGTTCTAAGAACCATTGCCACGGCTAAATTATGCCAGGCAGAAATCTATGAAATCTAAAATTGATCAATGGCCACACCTCACATTAAAAATGGCCACTGAGGGTTTCTTTCTGGTTTTAAGAACCATTGCCACGGCTAAATTATGCCAGGCAGAAATCTATGAAATCTAAAATTGATCAATGGCCACACCTCACATTAAAAATGGCCACTGAGGGTTTCTTTCTGGTTTTAAGAACCATTGCCACAGCTAAATTATGCCAGGCAGAAATCTATGAAATCTAAAATTGATCAATGGCCACACCTCACATTAAAAATGGCCACTGAGGGTTTCTTTCTGGTTTTAAGAACCATTGCCAGGGCTAAATTTCTATTTTTCCTATCAACCCCGCAGGCTGGGAAGTGAATAGTCTGTCTTCTAAGTTGGTGTGGTACATGCCTTTGAAAGGAAAAAAAATTGACGTTACTTCAGTTGCTACTTGAGTTTTACTCCTAAGATTCACAATACACAATGGTGCATTCTTTTATTTCATATGCAGGGTTACCCTTATTGGCATAAAGTAGTGGAAGATGAACCCCACCCATATCCTAAAATCTTGGGGGACTGTAAGACTCAGCCAAACTTACCTCACAGCATTGATGATGAAGTAACAGCAGAAGACCAACAGTCTTGGTCTGGAGACAGTTTCTTGCTTTCTGGTTTCTTCTTTCAGACTTCTTTCTTCTTTTGATGTGCCCAACCAGTGTTGTCTCTTCCAAGGAAAATTTGACAGCACTTGCTCCATCCCTTATTCTCCAAAGCTAGAAAACTATAAGATCTTTTATAAATCAACAGCCAGATCTATCATTACAAAAAGGCTGTTGGAGTTTGCTTTCTGGTTCTAAGAACCATTGCCAGGGCTAAATTATGCCAGGCAGAAATCTATAAAATCTAAAATTGATCAATGGCCACACCTCACATTAAAAATGGCCACTGAGTGTTTCTTTCTGGTTCTAAGAACAATTGCCACGGCTAAATTATGCCAGGCAGAAATCTATGAAATCTAAATTGATCAATGGCCACACCTCACATTAAAAATGGCCACTGAGTGTTTCTTTCTGGTTCTAAGAACCATTGCCACGGCTAAATTATGCCAGGCAGAAATCTATGAAATCTAAATTGATCAATGGCCACACCTCACATTAAAAATGGCCACTGAGTGTTTCTTTCTGGTTCTAAGAACCATTGCCACGGCTGAATTATGCCAGGCATAAATCTATAAAATCTAAATTGATCAATGGCCACACCTCACATTAAAAATGGCCACTGAGGGTTTCTTTCTGGTTTTAAGAACCATTGCCACGGCTAAATTATGCCAGGCAGAAATCTATGAAATCTAAATTGATCAATGGCCACACCTCACATTAAAAATGGCCACTGAGTGTTTCTTTCTGGTTCTAAGAACCATTGCCACGGCTGAATTATGCCAGGCATAAATCTATAAAATCTAAATTGATCAATGGCCACACCTCACATTAAAAATGGCCACTGAGGGTTTCTTTCTGGTTCTAAGAACCATTGCCACGGCTAAATTATGCCAGGCAGAAATCTATGAAATCTAAAATTGATCAATGGCCGCACACCTCACATTAAAAATGGCCACTGAGGGTTTCTTTCTGTTTCTATAACCATTGCCAGGGCTAAATTATGCCAGGCAAAAAAAGGTATAAAATCTATTATCAATTACTAGCCAAACCTAGCATTAAAAAGGGTGATTTAGATTTTTATACTGGTTCTAAGAACCATTGCTAGGGCTAAATTTCTATTTTTACTATGAACCCCGCAGGCTGGCAAGTGAATAGTCTGTCTTCTAAGTTGGTGTGGTACATGCCTTTGAAATAAATAAAAAAAATCAACGTTACTTCAGTTGCTACTGGAGTTTTACTCCTAAGATTCACAATACACAGTAGTGCATTCTTTTATTTCATATGCAGGGTTACCCCTATTAGCATAAAGTAGTGGAAGATGAACCCCACCCATATCCTAAAATCTTGGGGGAATGTAAGTCTCAGCCAAACTTACCTCACAGCATAGATGATGACCTAACAGCTGAAGGCCAAAAGTCTTGGGCTGGAGACATTTTCTTGCTTTCTGGTTTCTTCTTTACATTTTTTTCTTGTTCTTCTCCGCCTAGCAAGCGTTGCCTCTTCCAAGGAAAATTTGTCAGCACTGGTTCCATCCTTTAGTCTGCAAGGCTAGAAAACTACTGGCCACATTAGCATTAAAAATGGCCAATGAGGTTTTATTGCTATCATTCACACCAGACCCACAATCAAGAAATACCGAATGTCCCATCAAGGAACTGCCAAAGAAGCTAACAACAAAGAATCTCCAAGACTACAAATCTTCTATGATTTGTGGACTTCAACTCCCAGACTTCCTGAGGCAATCATGCTTGCTCAGGAATTCTGGGAGTTGAAGTCCACATGTCATAGAAGAGCCAACTTTGCCTACCCTGTCCAAGACCATTTACACCAACACTGAAAGAAGCCACTAAAACCATAAACTGGGAGCAAACTGCACTCCCTTCCAGCACTTATGATGTTCCCTAGTTTCCTAACAAAACCTCTACAAGGAAGCCACTGAGCTCAGACACCACCAAGGACGCCTCATTTCAATGGTGAGCCACAAATATTATCCTCTGTCAATATACCTCCTATCAAATTGCATCACTTTGGGCTTTAAGAAGTCTGGCTGGTACTGGGAGGGAGGTGATCCCAAAGGATTCCCTTCCGGTCTGAGTCTCACTGAGGGGGTCCTCAGGCATTGGAGGAGGCTTTTAGCTGAGCGCTGTTGTCTCTTCCAGTGTGAATCACCCTCACTGCTTACTCAGGGACTGAAAGGGCAACCCCAGAGAAGACTTCCAGTGTGAGTCTCCCACAGTGTCCACTCAGAAACTCAATGAGACAGGCGGCAGCTTGATCTCATTCAGGATGAGTGTCCGAAAGCTCAGGGACTGAAAGACCTCTATAAATAGGGGCATCACCCCCATCACCAGGGTATATGTGGAATGTGGAATGGGATCTGGTTCTAAGAACCACAGCCAATAACCAAAATTATGTTGAGTCAGAATTTTTTTTGATACTTTTTATCTAAGTTATAAACTTATGACTGCTCTTTTTACCATTGATCAGTGGTGGGCTACGAGACAGAACGCTAAATTGTGCTCACAGCTCAAAAAGTTCTTGCAGGACCAGTGCGATTTTGCTGCTGCACCTGTGGAGGTAGGAGCCACAGGTATAACCAGCTAAAAAATCACGCACGGAGCCACAGGTAAAACCATGCTGAAACACAGGCGCAATTTTTCTACCTCCACAGGTTCAACAGCAAAATCGCGCCGGTCCCACAAGAACTTACGAGCCGTAGTGGTGAGTGCAATTTAGCCTTCCGGCTCGCTGCCATTGATACATTTTAATGTTGGGTTTTTTTAATAAACAGCTTTGCCAAAACAAGTACTGTAAAATTTAGCAAGGTCTAAACATTTTTGCAGCAACATGTCGCTAACAGTACCTGCCTTCAATACAGTTCAATACAGTTCCTCGCTTTCAATACACTGAAGAGTAAATGAAACCATCTGTCTTACTGTTGATGTCTTCTTCTTCGTCTATTGGATTCATGCCTTTGGGGACAAAAAAATCAATATCACCAAATAACCAAAAGATGTTCAGAAACTAGAATACTAATCCTATAATTTTATGTGCTTTTAGTCTGCAAGGGCATGGCTATAATTACCTCAGGCTTTACTGGGAAGCAAATTTTAATTCTCATTCACCTGTGATGGTTTGGTCTTTTTACAAGGAGATGATTGAGATTACATGAAGTTCCACCAAAATTGTATTCTAATAAATTGGCCAAACCTCAAGAATTGACTTAATTCCTAGAAAATAAGATCAACTCCTGGACCTGAAGTAATATTAGTTAACTTTTGACCAGTTTTTTTGAAGTAGATACTTTCTGCATATTTTGCTTCTTTAACCCTGGTGTGTTGCTCAATAACACACCTTACTCTGCAAATTGTTCATTTTAGGTATTTATATTTGGTCTTTTTGAAAACTTTTTTCACTTGGAAACAGGTTTGAACATTTCTTCACAAAATGAAATGAAAAAAATTAATGCTTATTGGTGTAGAATTACTTCAGGTCCAGGAGCTGACTTTCCTCTCACTATATAAAGCTGAGGTAATTTTAGCTAGTTAAAAGCAGGGAAATTACCACAGGTGAACAAGCATTAAAATTAGCTTCAAGGCAAAATACAGAAGCTTCAGTGTCTGCAGTTGCCCTTCATTTCTTGAAGAAAGTGATTTGTTGGGACCTGAGGAAATTTTAGTCAAAGCTCAAGTCCTTAAAAGAAGCAAAATATATAAGAAAACTAGTTGCCTCAAGGAACTACAGGCAAAAGTTAAGTAAAATTAGTTCAAGTCCAGGAGTTTGACCTTATTTTCTTGAAGTGTCTTAAGGTAATTCTGAGATTATGTCAGCCAAGGCTCATATTTTTAGTAAAATAGATGGAATATTAGGTAATCTCAGCCATGTCCTGTTAACCAAACCACCACAGGCAGAACAAAACCAGAAACAGAGAAATATAGATTGATGGCAGAAAAGACCTCATGGTCCATCTACTCTGCCCTTATACTATTTCCTATATTTTCTAATTAAAATTAACAGTTTTAAAGGTAAAGATAAAATTACCACAGGAGGTGACCTTGCTCTCAGAAATAAAGTGACATTTTAGTCAAGGCTCAAATCCTTAAATAATCCACCTTCGAGATATGTCCCTGGCATTTCACTCCTTAGAATACACCCCCGGGGTTAAAATTACTACAGGTGCTATCTAACACTAGGCTATTAAGCGGCTAAAGAACTCACGCTCCCCTCCCCTCCCTATCCGGCAAGTTTAAAAAAGCCTGAGGAAAAAAAGCTTTACCTCAAAAGCTCAAAAGGCCCTGCCCGGCCTCGAGCTCGAGGACTTGGGCTGCGGAGGCACCGGGGTGACTGTTTGTAGGTCTCCCGGCGCCCCGCAGCATCGAACGAGAGACCCTCCAGCCGCAGAGTCTGCTACTTCGGGGAACGTGCTTGCTAATTTTCCACACAGCTGAAGAAAATCACCGGCTTTTTAAATGCTCCCCGCCTCTCGAGCGAGGAGAGGCATCCCGACCAATCCGAGGGAGGGATTTTCAAGAGCAGCCAATAAACGGGCGAGAGGGGCGGGAAGAAAGACCCCCGGGGAGCCTCTGAGGGGGTTTGGGCGGCAAAGGCTCGGTTGCACTCGATTCCTGTGCGGGACCCTCAGCACCTGGAGGGGTTGCCATGGAGACGGCTCATTGCAGCCAGGTGAGGAAGATTGGAGGCTTGAGTCAGGTGAATTCAATGAATCTTAAATGGCAACGAACTGTAAATGACCCATACAAACTACTTTTGCAAAATACCCTATGTGTTGTGTAGGGCAAATCCTGCTACTGAAACAAATTGGCTCTTTTCTACTTTGGAGTTGTTTGGAGTGAGTGGCATATAAATACAATAAATAAATAATAATGTTTTAAAATAAAGTTGGAATGGAGAAACTGTGGTCTTTTGGATATTGCATTACACCAGTATTACACCAAATATCTTCAAGTTGCCAAGGTTGGGAAACACTGTATTACACAGACACCTGATTAGGGACACCTGGTTTTGGAGATATAGGTAGAAACATAGAAGATTGACAGCAGAAAAAGACCTCATGGTCCATCTCGTCTGCCCTTATACTATTTCCTGTATTTTATCTTAGGATGGATCTATGTTTATCCCAGGCAGGTTTAAATTCAGTTCCTGTGGATTTACCAACCACATCTGCTGGAAGTTTGTTCCAAGCATCTACTGCTCTGAGTCAAATAATATTTTCTCACGTTGTTTCTGATCTTTCCCCCAACTAACTTCAGATTGTGCCCCCTTGTTCTTGGGTTCACTTTCCTTTTAAAAACACTTCCCTCCTGAACGTTATTTAACCCTTTAACATATTTAAATGTTTCAATCAGGTCCCCCCTTTCCCTTCTGTCCTCCAGACTATACAGATTGAGTTCATGAAGTCTTTCATGCTAAGTTTTATGCTTAAAACCAGGGGTCCCCAAACGTTTTACACAGGGGGCCAGTTCACTGTCCCTCAGACTGTTGGAGGGCCAGACTATAAAAAACCCCTGCGGTTTCCTGGGAAGGAGGAGGAGGTGAAGTGGAGCAAGTCCCCAACTCCTTCCCAAGTTTTTTCTCTCTCTCTCTCTTTCTTCCTCTCCTTTTCTTTCTCCCTTTCTCTTACTTTCTCTCTCTCTCTCTTGCTTTCTTTCTCTCACTCCCTCTTTCTATTTCTCCCTCTTCCTGTCTCTCTCCATCTGGTTACAATTCCAAAATCCTAGTGAATCTCAGAAATTTGACTTTCGCGGGCGGTCTCGGAACGCATCCCTGCGAAAATAGAGGGAACACTGTATTTATTTTTTAATTTTTTAATTTATTTATTTTGCCTACTTTGCCCTGGCTGGGATGGTTCCTATAGCATCCCTGCATAAAGAGCACCTTCCCTGCCTCTAGCGTTGGCAATTTCTATGCAACGTGGGTTTTTTTTTCAGCTGTAGCTCTTTCCACTCTGGGCATGGGGAGAGAGAGAGAGAGAGAGAAAGAGTGAGAAAGCAAGAGAAAGAAAAGAGAGAAACAGAGAGAAAGCAAGAGTGAGAGAGAGAGAAAGAAAGAGAGAGAGAGAGAGAGAGAGAGAGAGGCACATTTGTTGGCATCTCTGCTAACTTGGGGAAGGGAAAACTTCGGGTGCTTCTAGGAGGTATTTATTGATTTATTGTTTTATTTATAGAATGTACGTAGCCAGCTGACTTCATTATTGCAACTCTGGGTAGCAGTAAATTAAAAGGAAAAGAAAAGAGAAGACAAAGCAGTGTAACAATCCCAGTTCAAATCTAACAAGCCTTAAGAGACAATTCAAGTGACACCTCCTTCGCTTCCTCTTGATGGAAACTCTGATTATTTATTTACTTATTGGATTTCTACGCTGCCCCTCTCCGAAGACTCGGGGCGGCTTACAACATAGAAGAAAACAGTGGTTACAATAAAATTGAATCCAATTAAATTAAAAATTGCATAGCTACCATATATAAAATCCCTGGTAATATTAATCAATCACACTCATTCGTACAGCAACCATATAATAATATTAATAATAATTTATTAGATTTGTATGCCGCCCCTCTCCGAAGACTCGGGGCCGCTCACAACAATAATAAAACAGTCTGACAATGTAAACAAATCTAATATTAAAAAAGCATCTAAAAACCCATCATTTAAAAACCATGCAACACACGCATACCATAAATAAAACTATAAAAGCCTGGGGGAGATGTCTAAATTCCCCCATGCCTGGCCATATAGGTGGGTCTTAAGTAATTTGCGAAGGACAAGGAGGGTGGGGGCAGTTCTGATCTCTGGGGGGAGTTGATTCCAAAGGGTCGGGGCCACCACAGAGAAGGCCCTTCTTGATCATGGCAAAAATATTATTTGTTAACACAAATTCAGGCAAATTCAGGCTGGAGGTATTACTGGCTAATGAGCAGAGATAAGTAACCTCAGACTGCAAACCAATAATCATTAATCTCAGTCCTTGGAATGATTTCTGGCATTGTTCACCACTCCCCATTTTCCCCAAACATAACGGGGGGTGCTACAGTCTCTGGTGGTTCCTCAGTCCCTAACTCCCCTTCACTCTTATTTTCGGACTCAGAAGAACACTGGCCTGTGATGCCAGTACTCATCCATCTCTTATCCTCAAAATCCATGACCAGAGCTGAGCTAGACATAGACCACTAGCAACAGAAGATCTCCAGCTTTTCATCCTCGTTTATTTCCTTTAGGTGTCAAATTTGGAGACTGCCCATGTCCCTCGCTGAGCTGCTCTTCATCCTGAGTTCAAGTTGCAAAAATAGTCTGGTTCTTCTTTGCTGTCTCTGTTCCATGGCTAATGGCTGGGAGTCAGCTTATGTCATCTCCTATCCAGACTAAGCAGATCTATAAAACACATCAGTAGGAAGTGGAGGTGTATACCAGGGAGAGTGGAAGGGAATCCAATTAAAGAAAGAACGCACAAGCATATTGTCTCCAGAATTGTTTCTGGCCTTTTATTGAGTACAGGTAGTCCTAAATGTATTCATTTAAGAATCACTTGAAGTTATAACCACACTGAAAAAAAGTGACTACAGCTGATCCTCTGTCTTATGAACAGAATTGGAAGGGACCTTGTAGGTCATCTAGTCCAACCCCCAATGAAGCAGGAGACGCTTCATCATTTCAGACAAATGGCAGTCCATTCTCTTCTTCCAGGGATGAAGCTCCCAAAACTTCTAAAGGCAACTTCTGTTCCATTAGTTGATTGTTGATTCCTCCTTATTCCCAAATTGGATTTCTCCTTGATCAGTTTACATCCATTATTCCTTTTCTGGCCTTCGGGTACTTTGGAAAATAGATTAGTCTCTTTCACTCTGTGGCAGCCCGTCAAGTATTGGAGCATTGCTATCATGTCTCCCCTGGTTCTTCTTTTCATCAAACTACCCATGCCCAGTTCTTGCAACCATTCTTCATATGTTTTAGCCTCTAGACCCCTAATCCTCTTAGTTGCTCCTTCTCTGCACCATTGTAGAATCCTCACAGATCAACATTCAGCCTTCCCAACAAAACCTTCTAAGGAGCTTCGCACGCACTTTTTAGATCATGAACCCTAACAGCACGCAAACCTGGAGAGTAAATGCAACCCCGAAACCGGCTAAAAGCACAACAGAGAGTTAGCGAAAGGCACAGTGGGAGGGAACGTAGTTGGGATAGTAAATTTATGCACTATTTATTGAATACTTAATAGTTTTTTTTAATTACACTTCCTTCTCTAGTACCTTAGTATGATCCTTAATTGCTTTTAAAATAGGAAATAATTAAATAGTATGTTTTTACCCATAGGCACTTTTTAAATCATCTTGATCTGAACCTTTATAGCAATTCAAGAAAACTGAGCTACTTGCCTAATCTGTTATCATACTGAACCTTGTGGGTTCAGTACAAAACCTTAAAATGTTACTGTGCTCCTCAACGAATAAAGCTGTCTATCATTTGTCCTTTTGGGGGCTATTCAAATAATGGGACTTAATCCACTTTAAAAGAGTCCAAGCACCTATTTGAAAACTTATCTTGGTCAGTAAGCCACTCCCACCCAGTCAAATGAACTTTCAGCCACCCTGTCACATAATTGTCAAGCCACTCCCATGTGTCACCTTGCTGGCAAGCCACTCCTACATGGTCATATGCCCCTCAAGCCACACCCACACAATAAGCCACGCCCACAGTGTGTCCCTAAAACTTTTGGCAGCCCATCACTGGAAAGGCACAATGTGGGGCTGCGAGGGGGCTTGGCTTGGCTTGGCTTGGCTTGGCTTGGCTTGGCTTGGCTTGGCTTGGCTTGGCTTGGATTGGATTGGATTGGCTTGGCTTGGATTGGATTAGAAACATAGAAACATAGAAGATTGACGGCAGAAAAAGACCTCCTGGTCCATCTAGTCTGCCCTTATATACTATTTCCTGTATTTTATCTTAGGATGGATCTATGTTTATCCCAGGCATATTTAAATTCAGTTGCTGTGGATTTATCTACCACGTCTGCTGGAAGTTTGTTCCAAGGATCTACTACTCTTTCAGTGAAATAATATTTTCTCATGTTGCTTTTGATCTTTCCCCCAACTAACTTCAGATTGTGTCCCCTTGTTCTTGTGTTCACTTTCCTATTAAAAACACTTCCCTCCTGGACCTTATTTAACCCTTTAATATATTTAAATGTTTCGATCATGCCCCCCCCCCTTTCCCTTCTGTCCTCCAGACTAGACAGATTGAGTTCATTACATCTTTCCTGATAAGTTTTATGCTTAAGACCTTCTACCATTTTTGTAGCCCGTCTTTGGACCGGTTCAATTTGATCCATCTCTTTTTGTAGGTGAGGTCTCGGTTGGGTTGGGCTCAGCTTGGCTCAAGGCTAGCTTTCCTCCCCAAATCTCTCCTTCTTGCCAACTACATGACTTCCCAGAACCACCTGCTGCTGGCAGAGTAACAATCCCCAACCTCTCTTGCTAGCGCCAGGTTTCTTAGAAAGCCCAGCTGGAGAAAAGAGGCGATCGGGCGAGTGGCAACCAGGCGCGCCAAGTTTGCGCGCGGCGCGCTCGACAGCCGCTTCGCCACTCGGGCTGGCAAGGCGAGGGAAACTGCGGGTTGAGTGGAGGGGGGCGTGCCTGCTTTTTTTTTTTTTTTTGCCAAGGACAAATCTGCGCATGTTTCCACGGGGGGGGGAGGGAGGCTTCCTCTACCTCCCCTTACTCCACCCTAAACGCCAAGAGGTTGCTCCATCTCCAACCTCTCCAAGCGCGTCTTCGCGCAGCGCCAGGCGTCGGAGGTCGGGCTGGAGCAGCGTCGGGCGCGGAGTCCCCTTCAAGCCACGCCGCCTCTCCCGGGTGGGGAAGGGGATCGGGGCTTGGTGCCCATCAGGCGCGACGCCGGAGCCCCGGAGAAGCAGCAGGTGCCCCATGGACCGGTAGTCTCTAAAGGCGGCGTTCTCCGTGGGGCTGAATCGCGCCTCCATCGTCGGCGCCCGCGGTTGCGCGCTCCCCTAAGACTCAGCCGTCCCCACTCCTGGGAATGGAGTTTAAAGGAGAGGCACTTGGGAGGGGCATTTGTCAGGAACAAACTCTGAATCCACCTGGTGTTGAGAGTGTGGCCTGCAATCCTGGTGCTCCTCTGTACTGTCTGAATTAGTGCCATGCTTGTCTTGATGGAATTATTCTTCCCATCTGGGACTCATTATCTCGCCCTGCAGGAGTGATTTTTTTTGCAATCATTCTGTTTACAGCATTTGGACTGGAGTATCTACAGTTTTGTGAGAGCTTTTCTCCAGGCTGGAGAGTAAAAGGGACATTGGGAGCAAAGTTGGTGCCAATAAAGGGATTCATACCAGTTTTCTGGCTGCGTTGCCTTTGTGCCATGCCCCGGGTCATCACAAAATCTGATGTATAGTATTCTTAAGAGGGTGGGTGTTTTGTCCATGGGAGATTCTGCGGTGAAAGGAAATGATCAGGCTAATTAGAAATTAAGGTGATGAGTTTTGGAGAAGAAGACAAAGGGACTTGAATACCTTCTTTCTTAAAATAATCACACTCTAAAAGGGAATGTCTTTTATTTTTATTTATTTTTTTGAAAAAAGTTTTATTAAATATACAGTGTTCCCTCGATTTTCGCGGGTTCGAACTTCACGAAAAGTCTAGACCACGGTTTTTCAAAAATATTAATTAAAAAATACTTCGCAGGTTTTTCCCCCTATACCATGGTTTTTTCTGCCCGATGACATCATATGTCATCGCCAAATTTTCGTCTGCCTTTAATAATTTTTTATAAATAAACTTTAATAAATAAACATGGTGTGTAATAATCTAAATGGTTGCTAAGGGAATGGAAAATTGCAATTTAGGGGTTTAAAGTGTTAAGGGAAGGCTTGTGATACTGTTCATAGCCAAAAATAGTGTATTTACTTCCGCATCTCTACTTCACGGAAATTCGACTTTTGCGGGCTGTCTCGGAACGCATCCCCCGCGGAAATCGAGGGAACACTGTATACATTAAAAATACACAAGAAAAAACAACATACTGACAATATTTACACATAAGACAGCTCTGAAAAGAGGGGGAGAGAAAAAAGAGAAGAGGTAAAAGAAAAAGAAAAGCAATAAAGCATCCTGCTTTATACATAACATATTTGGTATCATTGTTTACAATTTGCACTACTTGAAGAGTAGTGTAATTTATGTGCAGCTTATGTCTCATTTGCAAAGGAATATCTTCCTTGTAACAGTTGTTATATATTTAGTACATAAATACAATCACTTAAAAACACTTCCCTCCTGGACCTTATTTAACCCTTTAATATATTTAAATGTTTCGATCATGTCCCCCCTTTCCCTTCTGTCCTCCAGACTATACAGATGGAGTTTATTACGGCAAGTCTTTCCTGATACGTTTTATGCTTAAGACCTTCCACCATTCTTGTAGCCCATCTTTGGACCCGTTCAATTTTGTCAATATCTTTTTGTAGGTGAGGTCTCTAGAACTGAACACAGTATTCCAAATGTGGTCTCACCAGCGCTCTATATAGCGGGATCATAATCTCCCTCTTCCTGCTTGTTATACCTCTAGCTATGCAGCCAAGCATCCTACTTGCTTTCCCTACCGCCTGACTGCACTGCACCCATTTTGAGACTGTCAGAAATCACTACCCCTAAATCCTTCTCTTCTGAAGTTTTTGCTAACACAGAACTGCCAATACAATACTCAGATTGAGGATTCCTTTTCCCCAAGTGCATTATTATTATTATTATTATTATTATTATTATTATTATTATTATTATTAATTAGATTTGTATCTCTCCATTTTGTTTTTTCTCTCTCCCACCCAGGTACCGTGCTGGTGATGGTCTATTTCATCCTCATGGCTGTGTATTATTTTGCTCCGTCCCCTACTGGCTGCTAAGGCGACAGTCCGGTCTGCTTGGGCTTCCGTATTCCTGCCTCTTGGACTGTCAGTCACTTCCCGCAAGCTCTTCTATCCGAGCCATGACCGTCTCGTAGGGAGGAGCTCAGGACAAAACTTTTAAAACTACCTTTAGAAGATTTATCTCCAGGGGAGCCCATGGACCCTGCCAGCTCACATGGGTTTTTCGAGGTCTTTCCTGCACTCAGAAGCCCACCCAGGTTGGGAAAGGAGCTGCAGAAGAGGTTGACCAATTCTTGGTGACCAACGAAGAGTTTGGGTGTGCAGAAGAGCAGCGATGCCGTTGACCGCTACTAAGGACAAGAGCGGCTGGTGATTTTGAGTGCAGATTCGGGGGACGGGGTCCGTTTCCTCGAAGCTACCTCTCAAGCGTTTTGTCGTACAGACATACACACACACACCAAAATCAAGCCGTCCCTTATCTCGAGGCAGAGCACAAAATAAAAGAAGCTGATTTTTGAATGCGTCCTTCGGCGTGCGTCAGTGACGGTCTCTTTCGTTTCGTAGCCGTTGCGGGAGAATATAAGAGCGGGGGTTTCAATCTTGGGGGCTTGATGCCAAGTGGATGTCAACTCCCTGAATTTCTGGCTGTGGCTGAATTTGGATTTTTGTGGCCAAAGGGCTGGGGCCAAGAGCTAGGGGCCTTTGGGCGAGGGAGTGAAGGCAGCGGCCGATCAGCTGCTGTGGAGGAAAGAGCTTCATCCAACTGGCGGAGGCAAAAAGTCCCATTCCCCTTCCTAAGTGGACAGTTTGATTTCACAGAAGTTTGATTTACTTGAAGTTACTGTATATTGTGTTGTTTAAGTGTTTCTCTTTATTTTTTTTGGAGCGGTGTACATCCTTCAGCCCTCTTGTTTAGGCAACAAATATACCTCTGACAAGGTCATCTTCTTTTACCCTTTATTTTTGCTGATATCTGAAAAGTAAGAACTAGATGCTGGAAGAAAAACTAGAATAGAGTAGAGTAGAGTAGAGTAGAGTAGAATAGAATAGAATAGAATAGAATAATTTCACCAAGGCAGCTGTCCTCAGCCCCATCTTGGAAGTGACGCATAGAATACATATGTCTAGGACATAGACATGTAGAAAGCTATGTATACTGATAGAAGATACTGAATATATTACTTAGCTTGGTAAGGAAATGTCTGCAAGAAAGCAAGGAAGCTCAGAGACCACCAAGGACCCCACAGTTGTCATCTCCATCTCTGCCTCCTCCTCCTTTCTTCTCCACTCCGCAAAACCCATCCTCTTCTCTCATTGATACCTAGTTGGGTAATGAAACATAGGAAAACAAGCAAGCCCAGAGAGCACTAAGGACTTCACAGTTATGGTAATCTCCTCCTCATCCTCTCTGCAAACCCCATCCTATTCTGTCATTGATTATGTTACCTACTTGGGTAATGAAAAGTCTGTAAGAAAACAACAAAGCTCAGACAGCACCAAGAACTCCGCAGAAAGCTATTATACCATCTGGCTAACCTTGCACTTCTTCAGCAATGCCAGTCTTGTACATAAGAACCTAAGATGAGCCATGCTGAATCAGACCAAAGCCCATCGAGTCCAGCATTCTGTGTCACACAATGGCCCACCAATTGTCCATGGGGATCTTGAGCAGAAAGAGAAGGCAAAACCCTCCCTTTCCCTCGACCCCCAACAAATGGGACCCGAGGGAATCCTGCCTGCCTCAACCAACAAAGAGGTGGCACATGGACATTCATTTCAATAACTACCAATACACTTGGCATCCATGAATCTGTCTAATCCTGCCTTGAAGCTAACAAGGCTGACAGCTGTCACATTCATAGAAACATAGAAGTCTGACGGCAGAAAAAGACCCCATGGTCCATCTAGTCTGCCCTTATACTATTTTCTGTATTTTATCTTAGGATGGATATATGTTTATCCCAGGCATGTTTAAATTCAGTTACTGTGGATTTATCTACCACGTCTGCTGGAAGTTTGTTCCAAGGATCTACTACTCTTTCAGTAAAATAATATTTTCTCATGTTGCTTTTGATCTTTCCCCCAACTAACCTCAGATTGTGTTCATCGCAGCTGGAGAGTCTCTGGGTTCTTCTGCTATGAGATGAAACAGGTCTCCCAAGCCTGAAATTCTTCTCATCCTTATTGCAATCCACTCACTGCCCAGAACCTGGTTTAGAAAGTTCAACAGAAGTCGGGGGGGGGGGGGGCAGAGCAGGAAGCGTTCTAGAATGTTCTTTGTGGAATCCAGAGTGGCAGTTGAGACAGTCAGTTGCGGAAAGAGAGAGAGAGAGAGAGAGAGGCTGCATTGGTTTGGAAGATCAGACAAAAAACACGTTCAGGTAGGAGCGAATTGAAGCTGTAGCTATATGAAAGGAGAGGGGAACCTCACATATTCAGCCTGTCAATCATCTCTTTGAGAGAACAGTGGCACATGCACCCTAAGAGGCCAGTAAGGGCCGTACATAAGTGCACTGGCGTGCCGTTCGTCCCCCGTCCAGTTGTCTTTCCTCTCTTTCACCTATCTTATATATTCTCTTCCTTTCATATATCCTCTCCTCTAAGCCCACTTTCACCCTCTTTTATATTATCACTTGTCTATTTTTCTTCCTATGTATTTGTGTATTGGACAAATGAATAAATAAATAAATAAATGCAAGGAGAGGATTAAGCAGCGCAGTCACTATACAGACGGGGGGAGGGAACCAAGCTTATCCAGAGGAGGAGGGAAATTCTCCGACTTCCAATGTTAACTCAGGGAGGGGGGGGGGTGTCTAGGAATATTTGCATGTCTTTCTGCTAAACTTTTATCCCGCTGGCTAATTTTGTTACGCTATGCAGCCGTACTAACACTACTGAGAAAATTTTCTTTCACCTCAAGAGTTCAGGTTGTGGAGAGGAACTCATTTCAAAGGAGGACAGATTTGCAAAAGGCAACATTTTGATGTGAGATAAAGTGGTATTTGGGACCCTTCCATTTTTTCTGCTGAAAAAATTGACTTATTGCCTCCAAAATTAACATGGCATGTTCTGTTGGGCTCTCTGGTAGACTCCTCCCAAAAATTCACAGGTACAAATTTCAGACACACACACATTTGAAAATTCAAAACAATGTTCTTTATACTGAAAATTCACATAAGCTAAGCCCTCTTTTGGTATAGCAAAGAGCACTGGTCTCCAAACAAACTGGTAATTTGTACAAGTCCCTTATCAGTTCTGTGATACTTAGCTTGCAGCTGTGAGGCAATTCACAGTCCTTCTTTCACAAAGTGAAACACACTTTGCCCTGGTTTAGTTTCAAAGCGGGGAAAAATCAGCACACAAAAGGTCAAAGTCAGTAAAGCAGTCATGAAACACAATGATCAGATAATCCTCCACAATGGCCAAACCCACAGGCTGCTCTTTATAGCAGCCTCACTAATCACCACAGCCCCACCCAACCACAGGTGGCCTCATTTTCTTTGATAATAATCTCTCAGTTGTTGTTGCCTATGCATCGCTCTCCGCATGCGTGGCTGTATCATTAACTCTTGTTCTGAATCCAAGGAGGAGCAAGATAATTGATCTCCTTCTGAGCTGTCTGCCACACTCTCCTCCTCCCTGTCACTCATGTCTTCTTGGTCAGAGGAGCCTTCATCATCAGATTCAACCGGGGGCAAAACAGGCCTGCAGCATGTGGATGTCTCCCCCACATCCACAGTCCTTGGGGCAGGAGCTGGGCCAGAGCTAACCACAACATGGCGTTGCAAAAAAAAAATTTGATCTATGCAGATATATTCACCTTTATCGCTGACTGGCAGAGATTTCTAGTTCATCTTCTGACTCCAAGCCTTGCAACTTTCCCCCCCTTTTTTACCAAAAGGAAAATGAAAAGAAATGATTGTTCAAAATTAACTGCCTTCTCTCTTTCTGTCTCTCTTATTTTTTCCCCTTAAAAGAACAAAAAAATGGCGGAGGACAGCAAGCCCTGGTACTTTCCGGAAAGCGGTGTAATGTCGGAACATTATCTGCCTCCCACTGATGTGCACAAAACAAATATTGAGAAGACTTTCTACAAGAAATATTCACAAAGCTTAAAAACCCTGATTCCCATCCGCTTAAAAGGAAGGCAAGTTGCAATTCCCATACTTAGAATACTGTGCGGAATAATATCTCTGGGATTGTCGCCACGAATCAGTTGTCTAACTCAGTGTTTTTCAACCAGTGTGCCGCGAGACATGATCAGGTGTGCCGCGAAGCTCAGAGAGAGAAAGAGAGCAAAAGAGAGAGAGAAAGAAAGAGAGAGAAAGAAAGCAAGAGAGAGAGAGAGAGAAAGCAAGAGAGAGAGAGACATAGAGGGAGGTAGAGAGGGAGAGAGAAAGAGAGCAAAAAAGAGAGGAAGGAAGAGAAAGAAAGAGGGATGGAGAGAGAGAGGAAGAAAGAGAGAGAGAGGAAGAAAGAAAGACAGAGAGAGAGAGAGAGAAAGCAAGAGAGAAAGAGCGAGCGAGAGAGAAAGAGAACAAGAGAGAAAGAAAGCAAGAGAGAGAGAGAGACATAGAGGGAGGGAGAGAGGGAGAGAGAAAGAGAGCAAAAAAGAGAGGAAGGAAGAGAAAGAAAGGGGGATGGAGACAGAGAGAAAGAAAGAGAGAGAGAAAGAAAGAAAGACAGAGGGAAAGAGAAAGCAAGAGAGAAAGCGAGAGAGAGAAAGAGAACAAGAGAGAGAAAGAGAGGGAGGGAAGGAGAGAGAGAGAAAGACATAGATGGAGGTAGGGAGGGAGAGAGAAAGAGAGCAAAAATGAGAGGAAGGAAGAGAAAGAAAGAGGGATGGAGAGAGAGAGAGAAAGAAAGAGGGAGGGAGAGAGAAATAAAGCAAAAGGGAGGAAGAGAGAGAGAGAGAATTTTTTTGTCCAAACATTTTTTAGCCGCCCCCTCCCCCCCCCCCCCGCTCAATGTGCCCCAGGGTTTCGTAAATGTAAAAAATGTGCCGCGGCTCAAAAAAAGGTTGAAAATCACTGGTCTAACTTACAACTACCAGAGACCTGGTTTTAGTTATTCCTGTACAGTGATATTTAGGAGATAGGTAGAGTACTTAAATTAGCCTCCTAAATTGGCATGTAGTTCTTTCCAAAATATCAGGGATGATCAACCTTGCAAACAAAGGGAATCACAATTCTGGACTGGATTTTATTGGCTTATGGAATAATTTCAAATTGGTTCCAAATTTATATTTGTAAGAAGGGCCTGTTCCTTGAGCACCTATGAGCCAGGAGGGTTAAGAAGGTAAAAAGGCCTGATCAAATTAGAGAAGGAAGTCTTCCTCACTTTAAAATCCCTACCTTCTGAATCCATCGTCTTCACTTATCATGGGCACTAGGTTTCCAATAGACTCCCCTTAATAGTAAGAAGGTTGGTCATGTAGGACAGTGATTTTCAACCTTTTTTGAGCCGCGGCACATTTTTTACATTTTAAAATCCTGGGGCACACCACCAACCAAAATGACACAAAATGACACCCTAAGACACTCTCCTCTCTTTTTCCATCCGTCTCCTCCCCACCCTTGTGTGTGTGTGTGTGTGCGTGTGTGTGTATACACGCTCTTGAACCATTTCCAAAACAGGCGAGGGCTGGGTGTTTTTTCTCTCTTATTCTTTGGGTGCTTTTTATCATATGCTTTAAATCAAGAGTCACTTCTCTCTCTTTTGTTTCTCTCTCTTTCCTCTCATTCTCTGTCTCAATCATTTTCTCTTTTCTCTTTTTTCCTCCCCTTTTTGCTCATTTCTCTCTCCCTTCCTCTCCTTTTCTCTCTCTCTCTCTTGCTTTCTTTCTCTCTCTCACTCTTGCTTTCTCTCTGTTTCTCTCTTTTCTTTCTCTTGCTTTCTCACTCTTTCTCTCTCTCTTTCTCTCTCTCTCCCTTTCTTTCTCTCTCTCTCAGCAAAAAGTTGTGAGACTGGAACCTGAGCTTCCTTCTTCGCGGCACACCTGACCATGTTTCGCGGCACACTGGTTGAAAAACACTGATCTAGGGGTCAAATTCAAAATGTTTCCCTACTGTTCTGTGGCCGTAGCTTGGTGGGCATAGTAGGGAAAGGATACGGCAAAATCCCCATTCCCTTCCCCTTCCAGGGAAAGGATACTGCTTAAAGACTACATTCTAGGCATTAAGTTTGAGACTGCATAGTTTATACCAATGCTTCTCAAATAGTGGGGGGCAGAGCGATGCCAGGGGATGTGCGTGACTCCAGGGAATGTTTTTTGCTATGGGGAGTAGGGTTTTTTTTTTACACCAAACAATAGCACACAGCACAGGAGATATGAAGTGCATTTAACAAATCCTTAAGAGACACCATGGAAAAATATTTCACAGGGATGAAAAGAAAGGAGGAGAGAGATGGAGATCTTGAGACAAACGTAAGTCTCCCGAAAGCTAAGATGAGGAAATATGATGAAACATATGTAGCATTTGGCTTCACTGTGACTATGGTAGGAGATGAGGAAAGACCATTATGTTTATGTAGGCAGCAGACAGCATGAAGTGAAATAAATTAAGGCGTCACTTAAACACATTATGCTTGTGTCTGTGAAAAAAACTTGAGTTTCTTTCAGCGAAAACGTGCCAAATATTGCAAACAATCATCCTGGCACAGAGTTATTTTATTTATTTATTTGATTAGATTTCTACGCCGCCGTTCTCGAGGCGACTCGAGTGGGGGCCCCACCCACAACATCAGGCAGTTCAAATAAGTCTAGAGATTTATTGCAAGCTTAAAGCAAGTAGGATGCTTGGCTGCATAGCTAGAGGTATAACAAGCAGGAAGAGGGAGATTATGATCCCGCTATATAGAATGCTGGTGAGACCACATTTGGAATACTGTGTTCAGTTCTGGAGACCTCACCTACAAAAAGATATTGACAAAATTGAACGGGTCCAAAGACGGGCTACAAGAATGGTGGAAGGTCTTAAGCATAAAACGTATCAGGAAAGACTTGATGAACTCAATCTGTATAGTCTGGAGGACAGAAGGAAAAGGGGGGACATGATCGAAACATTTAAATATATTAAAGGGTTAAATAAAGTCAGGAGGGAAGTGTTTTTAATAGGAAAGTGAACACAAGAACAAGGGGACACAATCTGAAGTTAGTTGGGGGAAAGATCAAAAGCAACATGAGAAAATATTATTTTACTGGAAGAGTAGTAGATCCTTGGAACAAACTTCCAGCAGACGTGATAGATAAATCCACAGTAACTGAATTTAAACATGCCTGGGATAAACATATATCCATCCTAAGATAAAATACAGAAAATAGTATAAGGGCAGACTAGATGGACTATGAGGTCCTTTTCTGCCATCAGATTTCTATGTTTCTATGTTTCTAAACTCTACAAGAATCTGAATTACTAACGGTGAAGGGAAATGAGCGTGAGATAAGAGAGGCATTCGAAGTGGGTTGGACTTAAATCTCTTGCAGAAATGCAGGGATTTGTGACTGATGACGCATTTGAAAACCGTCTGAATTTTATTGCATGATCGCGGGAATAACTGCAATGGTTCTAAGTGTGAAAAACAGTCACAAGTCACTTTTTCCCGTGCCGCTACAACTTCGAACAACTCCCAGAACTATGTACAAGCATCTTGTAAAAAATCCCCCTTGTTTGCTCAGTCGTTTTATTTATTTAATATTTATTTATTTATTTATTTATTAGATTTGCCGCCCCTTTCTGTGGACTCGGGGCGGCTTACAACACAATAAAACAATTCATAACAAATCTAATAATATACAATTTAAAATAGTTAAAAAACCCCATTTTTAAGCAGACATACCTACAAACATACCATACATAAATTATATTAAATAGGCCCGGGGGAGATATCTCAATTCCCCCATGCCTGACAACAAAGGTGGGTTTTGAGGAGTTTACGAAAGACAAGGAGGGTAGGGGCAGTTCTAATCTCTGGGGGGAGCTGGTTCCAGAGAGTCGGGGCCACCACAGAGAAGGCTCTTCCCCTGGGGCCTGCCAACCGACATTGTTTAGTTGATGGGACCCGGAGAAGGCCGACTCTGTGGAACCTAATCGGTCGCTGGGATTCGTGCAGCAGAAGGCGGTCTCGGACATATTCTGGTCCGATGCCATGAAGGGCTTTATAGGTCATAACCAACACTTTGAATTGTGCCCGGAAATTGATCGGCAACCAATGCAGACTGCGGAGTGTTGGTGTGACATGGGCATATTTGGGAAAGCGTTTTCCATTCCCGAGGCCAGCTTTACATTCTTCACACATACACAGCTGGGTTTTTACACTTAGCGTGGAAATTAAATGATTGGCAAGCACAGGAGAATAGTTGAGAATTCAAAGCCGGAGTGAATTAAAAAGAACCCGGCATCTTGCCTGCTTTCACTGTTTGAAAAGACAACCAAGGAGGCTGAGTTCTCGGAGACAGCTATTCGATAGCCAGTGAAAAGATTAGACAACTCTTGCCTCAAAGGCTGTAGCTGCCGGTAATGAGGGAAAGGTCTCACTGATGAACAAGTGCCAATCAAAGAGATGAACAGGAGGATCGAATGGGCAGCAGTCCAAGGCGGAAGGTAGCTTTTGATTCCTGCAAAATCTCCCTCCTTCTTCTCAGTGGCTGATTCCCCCCCTCTTTCTGCTTGACCTTACAGGGCTTCCAAGAATCCAGTGGACAATGCTGGACTTTTCTCCTTTGCAACCCATTCTTGGTTTTCTTTCCTCATGCTCCAAGGATACCGCCACAAAATCAATATAGCGACGTTGCCTCCTCTCTCTTACTACGACAGTGCCGAACCGAATGCCCAAAGGTACAGCTGTTGGGACACGGTTATTATTGTCAATAATAATAATAATAATAATAATAATTTGTTTATTATTTTAAATCAATCAATCAATCAATAAATAAAGTAAGTAAGAAAGTAAGTAAGTAAGTCCTGGTGGAGAATTGAGGGGGAGGGAGAGGCGCAAAATGTTGACTTCTTACTAATATTCAATAAAATATTATTTTACTGAAAGAGTAGTAGATCCTTGGAACAAACTTCCAGGAGACGTGGTAGATAAATCCACAGTAACTGAATTTAAACATGCCTGGGATAAACATATATCTATCCTAAGATAAAATACAGGAAATAGTATAAGGGCAGACTAGATGGACCATGAGGTCTTTTTCTGCCGTCAGACTTCTATGTTTCTATGTTTCTTCCTGGGGGATGTTCTGTCAAGCTCTCTGGTAGAATCCTCCCGAAAATTCACAGATACAAATTTCAGACACACACACACTTTTGAAAATTCAAAACAATGTCCTTTATACCGAAAATTCAAATAAACTAAGCACTCTTTTTGTACAGCAAAGAGCACTCGTCTCCAAACAAACTGGTAATTTGTACAAGTCCCTTATCAGTTCTGAGATACTTAGCTTGCAGCTGTGAGGCAATTCACAGTCCTTCTTCTTTCACAAAGTGAAACACATTTTGCTCTGGTTTAGTTTCAAAGCGGGGAAAAATCAGTACAGAAAGGTCGAAGTCAGCAAGGCAGGCACGAAACACAACAATCAGATAATCCTCCACAATGGCCAAACCCACAGGCTGCTCTTTATAGCAGCCTCACTAATTACCCCAGCCCCACCCAACCACAGGTGGCCTCATTTTCTTTGATAATAATCTCTCAGTTATTGCTGCCTATGCATCGCTCTCCGCATGCGTGGCTGTATCATTAACTCTTGTTCCGAATCCAAGGAGGAGCTAGATAATTGATCTCCTTCTAAGCTGTCTGCTACACTCTCCTCCTCCCTGTCACTCATGTCTTCTTGGTCAGAGGAGCCTTTTCAGTTGATTCTACCAGGAGCAAAACAGGCCTGCAGCATGTGGATGTCTCCCCCACATCCACAGTCCTTGGGGCAGTACTGGGCCAGAGCTAACCACAACAGGGGGCATAACAGAAAATAATTGAGAATCACTGGTTTAAAGCAAGCTATCCCGTTTTAACCTCTCGGTTTTCTATCTGTAATAATTGACAACAGGAATTTGTGGAAGAAAAATGTAACCTGAGTTGTTTGACCTTCTTCTTCTTCTTCTTCTTCTTCTTCTTCTTCTTCTTCTTCTTCTTCTTCTTCTTCTTCTTCTTCTTCCTCCTTTTTTTTACAGATTTCAATTCCTTTGGGAAGCCGAGGTTGCCAAAGTCGGACTTGAGAAAGCTTCTTTAGGCAAAGTGTTCTTTCAATTTCAAAGGACAAGGATTTTCATGGACATAGTTGCTAATATTTTATATGCCATTTTTGGCGTTCTGGGGCCAGTGAGTAACCTGGAGGCACATGTTGAGAGCTGACACCGATAGTCTTTCAAAATATTTGGAAAGAGAATTCGAATGGGGTGATTTCTCAAAAATTTATCTGGGGTGGGGGTGGGGGGGAAGGAGGACACTCCAAACCCTTGTTTGAGGTGGAACCTTTGATAAATCCACCCCACAATTATCAGAAGGCTACCCTACAGTGGTTTCTGATGTCTTTCTTTGGGGGCTGGTGGAAGAATAGGTGGAAAGCCAGAGAAGCTGGAATGGGAGCAGTGATGGGCTCCTACGGAAACAGTCAGGAACTCAGTTCCGGTAGCAAAATTTGGAGCTCCACCCCAGAGCACCCAATTTGCACTGAAAGATGTTGAAACAAGCCACGCCCACAGTGTGGTAGTAAAAATTTTGGTAGCCCATCACTGAATGGGAGCCAATGTTCCATGGCCAAGTCAGTGCAGCCAACTTGAACTTGGCCATATCACCACGGCCAACTTGCAGTGGGACAATTCAATAATTCAATTTAAGTATTTAAAGGAATTTTTTAAAAAAAATTACATTTTGTTGTTCACATTTCATCTTGACATCCCTTTCCCAGCCTTTCTTTAATGATTAAATTCCACCATTTCTTCATCAATTTCACCATTTCTTCAGTGGTAACGTAACTCTTGTCCCACAGCAAGTTATCCCAGGGTAAATTGGTGGCAATGAGTTGGCCATGGACAATGGGCTATGATGAGTTGATCATGGCAAGTTGGCTATACCGAGTTGACTATGCTGCAGACTTAGCTTCACAGTTGCTTTGTCTTTAAGAGCAAGGAGAGAGACAGAGACAGGGAGGAGGAGGGAGGGGGAAGGAAGGAGAGAGAGGAAGGGAGAGAGGGAGAGGAAGAGGGAGAGAAAGACAGGGAGAGAGGGTGGGAGAGAAACCTACTTCACTTTTAAGACACTCGTTGCAATTGGCATCTGGTTTGAAAGAAATTTCAAGAGAAAGAGAGGGAGGGAGAGAGAGGGAGAGACAGAGGAAGAGAGGGAGGGAGGGAGAGAGGAAGAGGAAGAGATAGATACCTACTTCTGTTTTAAGGCACTCGTTGCAATTAGCATTTGTTTGAAATAAATTTCAAGAGAGGGAGAGAGAGGGAGAGAGGGAGAGAAGGAGAGGAAGAGGAAGAGAGAGAGATCTACTTCTATTTTAAGGTGCTCATTGCAATTGGCATCTGCTTTTAAATAAATTTCAAGAGAGGGAGAGACAGAGGGAGAGAGGGAGGGAGAAAGGAGAGGAAGAGGAAGAGGAAGATCTACTTCTGTTTTAAAACGCTCATTGCAATTGGCATCTGCTTTGAAATAAATTTCAAGAGAGGGAGAGAGGGAGAGACAGAGAAAGAGAGGGAGGGGAGAGAGAGGAAGAGGAAGAGAGAGATGCATACTTCACTTTTAAGACACTCGTTGCAATTGGCATCTGGTTTGAAAGAAATTTCAAGAGAGAGAGAGAGATAGGGAGGGAGGGAGAGACAGAGAGAGAGGGAGGAGAGAGGAAGGGAGAAAGATAGGTAGAGGCAGAGGGATGGATGGATGGAGGGAGACGGAGGGCAGAGATGGGAGAGAGTGGGGGGAGAGGGAGAGGAAGGGAGGGAGATAAACCTACTTCAGTTTTAAGACACTCATTGCAATGGGCATCTGCTTTGAAATAAATTTCAATAGCAAATTCTCTCTCATCAAATTGAGTGAGAATCGATAGACCAACCACTGGAGAACGTCTCTGCCTACTGCTCTTGCATTTATAAACCGGTTTTGAAAAGAGAGAGAGAGAGAGAGATCTTATTTCAGTGAAACACTCATATAAAATGCAAAAAGATCCCACGTTTCAGTCTTTGGCCCAAACTTGATAGCGATCTTTTCTTAGGCTAAGAACAACTCATCAATCGTCCCTAGAGTGATCTAGAACCACAGCTCGAGCTTGTGATTTTCATAGCAGAACACTGTTTTGACAGTGATCACTGATAAGGACGACGTCAGTTCCGATGACCCAAACATTGCTTAAAACACGTCTTCTCCAAATGCTTCGAATTGTGGAAAAACACTCAAAAGAAATCTCTCTCTCCCCCACCCTCCAAAAAACCCCCCATGGGAACGCAAATTGCAAACAATACTAGACTAGATGATCCAATCCCCTGGGGACTATTTTGTGTTGGAAGAGTGATTGTAAATTGCCTGGGAAAGCTATCCATATTTATTTTTCACAGATTTTAAAATGTGCGGCAGGATATTGAATAATATCGACGGGTTTAAAAATACAGTGGTACCTCTACTTACGAACTTCATTCGTTCTGGTGACCAGGTTCATAAGTAGAAAAGTTTGTAAGAAGAAGCAATTTTTCCCATAGGAATCAATGTAAAAGCAAATAATGTGTGCGATTGGGGAAACCACAGGGAGGGTGGAGGTCCTGTTTCCTCCCAGGAGATTCCTAGAGAGGCCCCACAGAGGCTTCTCCCTGCCTTTTCTGGCCCTGTTTCCTCCCAGGAGATTCCTAGAGAGGCCCCGCGGAGGCTTCTCTCCACCTTTTCCGGCCCTGTTTCCTCCCAGGAGATTCCTAAAGAAGCCCCACAGAGGCTTCTCCCCACCTTTTCCGGCCCTGTTTCCTCCGAGGAGATTCCTAGAAAGGCCCCACGGAGGCTTCTCCCCACCTTTTCTGGCTCTGTTTCCTCCCAGGAGATTCCTAGAGAGGCCCCACAGAGGCTTCTCCCCACCTTTTCCGGCCCTGTTTCCTCCGAGGAGATTCCTAGAAAGGCCCCGCGGAGGCTTCTCCCCACCTTTTCCGGCCCTCTTTCCTCCCAGGAGATTCCTAGAGAGGCCCCACGGAGGCTTCTCCCCACCTTTTCCGGCCCTGTTTCCTCCGAGGAGATTCCTAGAAAGGCCCCACGGAGGCTTCTCCCCACCTTTTCTGGCTCTGTTCCCTCCCAGGAGATTCCTAGAGAGGCCCCACAGAGGCTTCTCCCTGCCTTTTCCGGTTACAGTTTCGGAGGCTTGGGTTTGTAAGTAGAAAAAGGTTCTTGAGAAGAGGCAAAAAAATCTTGAACACCCGGTTCTTATCTAGAAAAGTTTGTGAGTAGAGGCCTTCGTAGGTAGAGGTACCACTGTATATCAATTTAACAACACACATTTTCCCCCAAATATTATATGTTTACGTTTTGTTGTGTTTATTTTTTGTCAGACCTGGATCTTCCATAACATTCTCAAGTACACCGTCAAAGATTCAAGGGACGTGCTGGAAGGGTTTGCCCTCTGCATGGCTCTTTTTTTCACCGAAGTCTCCAAAGTTGTGTTGTGGTCATTGACATGGGCTATCAACTATCGCACGGCTGTCCGGGCAAAGGTTGCTGTGACAACCATCGCTTATGAGAACCTGCTGGCTTGTAAGTCCTTGAAACACGCATCTTTAAGCAAGGTAAGATTTGGAGGTTACATCTTCATCTCTTCTCCATAGTGGGTGGAGCTAACCTCCAAGAAAGGGAAGACACCGTTCCTTCAGCCAATCAGGGCTGAGTCTGACCTTTGATATATTTGCCCTGTTGCCACAATTCCCCTTCTTTTGACTCAGTCCTTTGGCGGTAGCTGCTTTTCTTTAAAAGATATTGTGAAGTTCTGGTTGACAGGTGGAGTCAGAGGTGGGTTCCTCCCAGTTTGCACTGGTTCAATAGAACTGGTAGTAAACTAGGGATGGCATTACAGAGAGGGTTCTAGATGTATGAATTGTCCATTGGATCCTGCCATTCACATTGATTGGCAAACGATTTGGAAAGCTTTCAACACAGGGATATTTTCTGAGCAGTTTTCTCGTTGCCTTTCAGTTGATCAATTTCTTAGGCAATGATGGTTTTCGGATATTCGAAGCTGCTTTGTTCGGCCCCATGCCCATGTCGGCACCTCTCTTGATCGTGTTTTGCACCATCTATTCCTGTGGCCTTCTTGGTCCGACAGCACTGATAGGAACGTTCATTTATGCTACATTTATACCATTTCAGGTAAAACAATTTCCTTTGCTACAAAATTATGACGAGTTTGCATCAGAAGAGCTCTCCTACAGTCCTTTCTCCCTGTTATTAAAATAAGAAAAAAAGGGGAAATCCCTCCCATTTTAAGTAAATTATTAGTGGCAACTAGATGTGTAAAGGGTGGTGCGGAGAAGACATTCTAGTCCATGGGTGTCAAACCTGCCACATAGGGCTGAGTTCTGCTACTGCTTCCTCCCAGGAGATTCCTAAAGAGGCCCCACAGAGGCTTCTCCCTGCCTTTTCCGGATCTGTTTCCTCCCAGGAGATTCCTAGAGAGGCCCCACAGAGGCTTCTCCCTGCCTTTTCCTCCTGTTTGCTGCCAGGAGATTCCTAGAGAGGCCCCACGGAGGCTTCTCCCTGCCTTTTCCTCCTGTTTGCTCCCAGGAGATTCCTAGAGAGGCCCCACGGAGGTTTCTCCCTGCCTTTTCTAGTTACAGTTTCGGAGGCTCAATTTGTAAGTGGAAAATGGTTCTTGAGAAGAGGCAAAAAAAAAAAAGTCTTAAACACCCGGTTCTTATCTAGAAAAGTTCGTAAGTAGAGGCCTTCTTAGGTAGAAGTACCACTGTATTGGGCTTAATTGTGGTCGTAACATGAGGTCTACCTATACTCACATCCTAAACCTGAAGAACAGAAGAGATGTCAATAAAGGAGAATATTTGTAGCTTGGGGTTGACCTGAAGGGGTCCTAGGTGCTGTCTGGGCTTCGTTGTTTTCTTGCAGACGTTTCATTATTTATTTATTTATTTTATTTATTTATTAGATTTGTATGCCGCCCCTCTCCGAAAACTCGGGGCGGCTAACAACAATAAAGAAAACAATGTAACAAATCTAATATTAAAAAATAATCTAAAAAAACCCAATTTAAGAGACCAATCATACAAACAAGCATACCATGTATAAATTCTATAAGCCTAGGGGGAAGGGGAAAAAATTTCAATTCCCCCATGCCTGACGACAGAGGTGGGTTTTAAGGAGCTTGCGAAAGGCAAGGAGGGTGGGGGCAACTCTGATATCCGGGGGGAGCTTGTTCCAGAGGGTCGGGGCCGCCACAGAGAAGGCTCTTCTCCTGGGTCCCGCCAAATGACATTGTTTAGTCGACGGGACCCGGAGAAGGCCAACTCTGTGGGACCTGACTGGTCGCTGGGATTCATGTGGCAGAAGGCGGTCCCGGAGATGTTCTGGTCCGATGCCATGAATGGCTTTATAGGTCACAACCAACACTTTGAATTGTGACTGGAAATTGATCGGCAACCAATGCAGACTGCGGAGTGTTGGTGTAACATGGGCATGCCTTGGGACGCCCATGACTGCTCTCGCAGCTGCATTCTGCATGATCTGAAATTTCCGAACACTTTTCATTACCCAGCTAAACAACACCATCAGTGCTGGTAACAGAAAGGACAGCTCCGATTATGCACACTCCTTAGTCTTCAGCCCCATAATGAAATCTGTGTTGTGGCTCATCTTTTTTTCTCACCAACCTTGCAGATGATGATGGCCAAATTACTTTCCGTTTTCCGAAGACGCGCCATTTTGCTGACTGACAAACGTGTGCGCATCATGAACGAGATTTTGACATGCATTAAGCTGATCAAAATGTATGCCTGGGAAAAATCTTTTGCAAAAATTATCACAGGTACCTGGAGTGGGGATGTGATTAACGTAGTTGGTTGGCGTTTCAGTGGAATGCTTTAACTAGATCCTCCGCACCCCGATTTATGATTTACCTAGAATAGAATAGAATGTAATATGATAGGATAGAACAGAACAGAACACAATAGAATGTGCGGCGTGGCATGGCATGGAATGGAATAGAACAGAACAGAAAGGAATAGAATAAAAGAATAAGAATAAGAAATAGAGTGGAATATGTTCTGTCTGGGTGCCCCCAGACTTCAACACCAACTGGAAAAAGCAGCCAGACACGCTGGTAAAAGCAAAAGCACTTTATAGTTTGAAAAATAAACACAGAGAAAAACCTGTTCTTCCCAACAGGCAGGCTATGAGACTTCACAGCAGAGTCCTGATGGCCAGACAATACAGCAGACTTCTTGCTGGCACACCCACCACTGTAGAGAATAAGACCCACACCTTTCCCCCCCAAGGTTACAGTAGTCCAAGGCACAAACCAGGATTCCAAGACGCCAAAGTTCACAGCCAGGTCCCAAAACTCTCAAAGATAAAACTCCACAAGCCAGGAAGGGTGGGTCTGCCTTTTAGCCTTTCCAAAGAGCACCACACCCAAACCCAGCTGTTGCCTCTTTAATGCTGAAAGTACTTAGCCAATTGATCTCTTCTCTGAGTAGCTCTTCTCTGTCGCAGATCAATTATGGCCTGTGCATTTTCCTCTAAGGAATCCAGGCTGCTTGCTGGGGAGAGCTCCCCCTCGGGGGACTCTGGCTGTCCTCCCTCTCCCTCAGCCTGAGATTCCTTCTCCCCGTCTGCCTGAACCTCCTGTTCCTCATCCTCCCCCTCTGAGCAGGAAGCCGGCAGAGGATCAGCTGTTCCCTGAGGGGCCTCAGACGGAATCACAACAGAATAGAACTTTTTATTGGCCAAGTGTGATTGGAATTTGTCAAGGAGTTTATCTTTGGTGCATACGCTCTTAGTCTACATAAAAAGAAAATACAGTGTTCCCTCGATTTTCGCGGGTTCGAACTTCGCGAATAGCCTATACCACGGTTTTTCAAAAAATATTAATTAAAAAATACTTTGCGGCTTTTTTTCCTATACCACGGTTTTTCCCACCCAATGACATCATATGTCATCGCCAAACTAATAATTTTTACAAATAAATAACAAACAAAAAAATTATTGTTAATAAATAATTATGTTTATAAATATCAGGATCACTAAGTGTCTTATTCAATGGTGAGTACCAGTAATAATGGTGAGTAAATGGTTGTTAAGGGAATGGGAAATGGTAATTTAGGGGTTTAAAGTGTTAAGGGATGGCTTGTGATACTGTCCATAGCCAAAAATGGTGTATTTACTTCCGCATCTCTACTTCGCGGAAATTCGACTTTCGCGGGTGGTCTCGGAACGCATCCCCCGCGGAAATCGAGGGAACACTGTATACATTTGTCAAGAATCATGAGGTACAACACTTAATGATTGACCCAGGATACAAATAAACAATCAGAAAACAATATTAATATAAATCCTAAGGATACAAGCAACAATTTACAGTCATACAGTCATAAGTGGGAGGAGATGGGTGATAGGAACGACGAGAAGACTAATGGTAATAATAAAGCAGCCTTAAGGAATAGTTTGGCAGTGGTGAGCGAATTATTTGTTTAGCAGAGTGATGGCATTTGGGAAAAAACTGTTCTTGTGTCTAGTTGCCCTGGTGTGCAGTGCTTTATAGCGTCGTTTTGAGTTAGGAGTTGAAACAATTTATGTCCTGGATGCGAGGGGTCAATAAATATTTTCATGGCCCTCTTTTTTTTTTTAATAATATTTAAAAGTTTTTATTTACAAATATACAAAACACAAAAAACAATCATAACAATTGACATTGGAATCTATTACACTACAATATGTCTGAATATATATACAGTGATCCCTCGATTATCGCGAGGGTTCCGTTCCAAGACCCCTCGTGATAATAGATTTTTCGCGATGTAGGGTTGCAGAAGTAAAAACACCATCTGCGCATGCGCGCACTTTTTCATGGCCGTGCATGCGCAGATGGTGGAGTTTGCGTGGGCGGCGGGGAAGACCCAGGGAAGGTTCCTTCGGCCGCCCAGCAGCTGATCTGCTCGGCAGCGCAGCAGCAGCGAGCAGACGAAGATCGGGGTTTCCCCTTTGCGTGGGCGGCGGGGAAACCCCAATCTTTGTCTGCTCGCTGCTGCTGCGGCCGCCCAGCAGCTGATCTGCTCGGCAGCGCAGCAGCAGCGAGCAGACGAAGATCGGGGTTTCCCCGCCGCCCACGCAAAGGGGAAACCCCGATTCGGCTCCTCGCTGCTGCCGCGCTGCCGAGCAGATCAGCTGCTGGGCGGCCGAAGGAACCTTCCATGGGTCTTCCTCGCTGATGCCCCCGCCCGCCCGCCTGCCGCCCGCCACCCGCCAGCAAGAGGGGGAGAGATAGAGAAAGAGAGAGAAGGAAAGAAAGAGATGAGAGAGGGAGGAAGAGAGTGTGAGAGAGGAAGAAGCAAGGTAGAGAAAGAGAGAGAGAAAGAAAGATGAGAAAGGAAGGAAGAGAGTGACGTCATCGGGTGGGAAAAATCGCGATATAGCGTTTCGCGAAGAACGAGATCGCGAAAATCGAGGGATCACTGTATTATAGCATTCAGTAGACATACAGACTTACAAAAAAGAAAAAGAAAGAAAATAAAAAGAAAAGATATAGAGATAGTAGAGAGAAAAGGAGAAGAAAAAAGAAGTGAAGCAATGGAGAGGAGAGAAAAAGAAAAAAGAGAGAAGGGTGGGCGAGTGTACAGTGAAGTTGTGTTGAGAATGTAAACTAATTTTAACTTTATTAGCTCATTACCTTAGATCAAGATTAATCGTATAGATGGAGAGAAGCCAGCGTTGAATTAATCACGGTATAGAGATTTGGAACTAAAAGTAAAATTTTATCTTTATACATCCAATATCTCTTGCAGCAATTGGAAAAGAAAAGGGGGGGTTTTATACTGGATTTGTGTCTAATCTAATATATACAGATTGTTCCATTGTTTAAGCAAATTGTTCTCAGCCCTCTTTTTGATTCATGCAGTACACAGGTCCTCAATGGAAGGCAGGTTGGCAGCAATTGTTTATTCTGAAATTTAATTGAAGGTGCATAGCAGTGTTTCCCAACCTTGGCCACTTGAAGATATTTGGACTTCAACTCCCAGAATTCCCCAGCCAGAAAATGCTGGCTGGGGAATTCTGGGAGTTGAAGTCTGTTCTGTCTGGGTCACTCCGGAAGCTATGACCAACCCAAAAAGATAAGCCAGACACACCGGTTGAATCCAAACACAGTTTTATAATGGTAAAGAGAAAAGAAGCCAACAGAAAATGTCCTTACAAGTCAGGAAAGCACTGGAACTCCAAATAGATACACGAAGGCAATTGTTCATACAAAAACACAGGATCCTTGATGACAAACGAGACTGTTGCTAACAGGCTCAAACCTCCCATGGGTCTTCAAGACTGCTGGGCCACGAGCCAGGAACAAAACGCTGAGAGAAAAGGCAGATAACTCCAACTCCACTGTGATAACACTCCACGCTGCTGGAATGGTTCTCATGCCTTATAAACCCTTCCCTACTAATGAGGACCACACCCAAGCCCTGGTGTTCCTCATTCAACGCTGATAATACCTTTTCAGTTGCTGCCTCCTTTGATCTATGTGTCTCTGTCGCATGCTAATGATAGCTTGTGCCTCATCATCCAATGACTCCAGAGACTCCAAGCTACTGGCTTGAGAGAGCCCCTCCCCAGGGCTCCCAGGCCCCTCTTCCTCGTCACTTTCCAGATTGTTATCTCCCCTGTCTGGCTGCCAAGAACTCTCCTCTTCGCTCTCAGCCTCCCCCGGGCATGGAGCCAGCAGAGACGCAGCTGGTCTTTGATCTTGCTCAGGCTGAACCACAACAAAGTCCAAATATCTTCATGTGGCCAAGGTTGGGAAACACTGGTGTATAGGATATAATTTGCAAAATCGTAGACCATGGTCTAGAAAAGATGTACAGTTTATCTCTTTGTTCCACATCAATAGAGTATGATACCTTTTTTTTACCTTTTGCAGGCATCAGGGGAGCAGAAAAAATCATCCTGGAAAAAGCAGGCTACGTCCAGAGTGTGAACACCACGCTTGCCCCGATCGTTTCCACTCTAACCACTGTGATGCTGTTTTCCTTCCACACCCTGTTAAAGCGTGAACTCACAGCTGCTGCTGTAAGATGATACTTGAGCTATGATCATCGTTCAAGACGCTCCCACCCGATCACATGGCCAGCAAGCCACTCCCACCCAGTCACATGACAATTAAGCCACGCCCACAAAATAAGCCACACCCACAGTGTGGCAGTAAAACTCCCCCCCAACATCCGTATGGCCCCCACCCTGCTGGCAGGCCTGGGGGTCTCTAAATCAACCAGTAGCTTGTCCATGAGTATGAATCGGTATGAATGATTAGCACGTACATTACTGAACTGTTTTCGAGTTTTAATTAGGGTTTTAGAAATCAGTTTGTTTTTATTGACTTCTTTTTATTGTTATTGTTACTTGTAATTTCTACTGTTGTAAGCTGCCCTGAGTCCTTCGGTGGTATTATTATTATTATTATTATTATTATTATTATTATTATTATTATTATTAGGCAGCATAGAAGTCAAATAAAATAAATAAATCTGCAGTGATTTCCTTAACAACTATGGTAAGAAAAGTCATGAAATGGAGCGAGACCCACTTAAGAATCAACTGGCTTAGCAAATTTTGGGCTCCATCGAGGACCGCCTTGTAATGTGTTAGTAATTTTGGGAGATTGACTTCTGAGAAGTAATTTAAGACTGAATAGCCAGCAATGTGGAGAGCCCGATCTGTTGGGCGGCACTAAATTGGGGTACTCCATTACACCAAATTAGGAAATAAGAAACCTGGAGGCTGGAGGTTGGAAATTCTGAAATTCTGACTCCTCCACTCGAAACAGAATACCCTATGAGACTAGACTTTCAATCCTGGGCCTAGAAAGTTTAGAACGCCTTAAACAAGATCTAAGTATTGCCCACAAGATCATATGCTGCAATGTCTTGCCTGTCGGAGACTACTTCAGCTTCAACCACAACAACACAAGAGCACACAACAGATTTAAAGTTAATATTAACCGCTCCAAACTTGACTGTAAAAAATATGACTTCAGTAACCGAGTTGTCGAAGCGTGGAACTCATTACCGGACTCCATAGTGTCATCCCCAAACCCCCTTAGATTATCTACGGTTGACCTATCCAGATTCCTAAGAGGTCAGTAAGGGGCGAGTACAAGTGCACTAGAGTGCCTTCCGTCCCCTGTCCTATTGCTCTCCTATATCTCCTATACCTTTCTTCTATTCCTATATCTCTTCTTCTATTCTTTCATTGATATGTTCTATTCCTATACCTTCTTTTCTATTATTTCTTAGATATATTTTACTATGAGTATCTCCTCTATAACCTTCATCATGTATTTTATTATGTGTATATAGATATATACCCACTAAAACCCTCATTGTGTATTGGACAAAATAAATAAATAAATAAATAAATAAAATAAAATAAATAAATAAATCCCCCTCCCATGTGATATGAGGAATCCTTTCATTTGTTCTCTTTTACAGGCGTTCAGCGTGATTTCTGTATTTAATACCATGAGGTTTTCAATTGCCACTTTACCATTTTCGGTGAGAGCCATTGCAGAAGCCAGCATCGCCTTAAAAAGGTTGAAGGTAGAAAATGGTGCTTTTGGGTGGGTGGGTGGGGAGAATGATTACAGATACTTTGGGGTATTTACTCAAGTGGCTCCAAAAATAGTTGGTTGCAGAATGCATTTGATTACTATATCATATCATATCTGTTTTGCTGTCAATGTCCCTTAATCTATTATTAAGATGTGAAATGTGAAAATATTTCATGTACTGCACTTGGGTCGTACCCAAGATGACAAAGTTCTAAATTGCCTAAGCCCAGAATTTTGAGTCTGGTGGCCCAAGTCTGGTGGCCCAAGCCGCCCCGAGTCTTCGGAGAGGGGCGGCATACAATTCTAATAAATTATTATTATTTATTAGTAGTATTATTATTATAAGGTATTCTGCTACGAGCAGAGGAGTAGAGGACTCATGAAATATCTCTGGACTTGTTCAATTGTGTTAATGTCCAATATGCAGTGCAGATCCCAGACAGATGAGCTGTATTCAAGAATTGGTCTAGCAAATGTTTTGTACACTCTATTACTAGAGAAAAAGCTAGGTAACATTAGGTTTAACAACTCTTATGCCATATACGGTATACAGTGGTACCTCGACATACGAGTCTAATTCGTTCCAGACCCGAGCTCGTATGTCGATCAACTCGCATCTCGAACGAATGCCTTTAGACTTTGTTTTTCGCGCCGAGATAACTGGAAGCAAGGGATTCTTGCACCACCTAGTGGAAGCTCGGCTCGTATCCTAAATTTGAGGGTGTCGAACAGAAATTTTGCTCGCGTCTCGGCTCGTAACTTGGAATACTTGTATGTGGAGCAGCTCGTACCTAGAGGTACTACTGTATAAGTCTTAAGTGGTATTGCTATGTCTTAGATCAGTGATTTTCAACCTTTTTTGAGCCTCAGCACATTTTTTACATTTACAAAACCATGGGGCACATTGAGGGGGGGGCGGCTAAAAAACGTTTGGACAAAAAAATTCTCTCTTCCTCCCTTTCGCTCTATTTCTCTCTCCCTCTTTCTCTCCCTCTTTTTTTTCTCTCTCTCTCTCCATCCCTCTTTCTTTCTCTCTTCCTTCTTTCCTCTTTTTTGCTCTTTCTCTCTCCCTCCCTACTTCCCTCTATGTCTTTCTCTCTCTCTTGCTTTCTTTCTCTCTCTTTCTCTTTCTTTCTCGTTCTCTTTCTCTCTCTCTTGCTTTCTCTCTCTCTCTCTCTTGCTCTCTCTTGCTTTCTCTCTTGTTCTCTTTCTCTCTCTCTTGCTTTCTTTCTTTCTCTCTCTCTTGCTTTCTCTCTCTCTTGTTCTCTTTCTCTCTCTCTTGCTTTCTTTCTCTCTCTTTCTCTTGTTTTCTTTCTCTCTCTGAGCTTCGCGGCACACCTGACCGTGTCTTGCGGCACACTGGTTGAAAAACACTGTCTTAGATCACATTTTTCTTTCTTTCTTGTAGAAAATTATTACTATGAAAACGCCTTCTGCCTATGTGAGGACCCTGAGGGGCTCTAGGTATGCTGTGGTGCTGAAAGACGTCACCTCGTTTTGGGAAAGTGCTTCTGAGGAACCCCACAAGAAAAGTGGGAAAGAAACACTTCTGAATGGGAAAAAGATGTTCAAATCCTCTTCTAGGGTAGATGTGGTCATTTCTCACTCGCGAATATCAATGCTTGGAAGCGATATTGACCACAGCTTTCTCCTGCGGAATATAAGTTTCATAGTAGAAAAAGTAAGTACAGTAGTCCCTCGCTACTTCGCGGTTCATCTTTTACGGATTCTCTACTTCACGGGTTTTCAAAGGGGGCTTAAATCCTTTGATTTAATTTAATTTAATTTAATTTAATTTAATTTAATTTAATTTAATTTAATTTAATTTAATTTAATTTAATTTAATTTAATTTAATTTAATTTAATTTAATTTAATTTAATTTAATTTAATTTAATTTAATTTAATTTAATTTAATTTAATTTAATTTAATTTAATTTAATTTAATTTAATTTAATTTAATTTAATTATTTAATTTAATTTAATTTAATTTAATTTAATTTAATTTAATTTAATTTAATTTAATTTAATTTAATTTAATTTAATTTAATTTAATTTAATTTAATTTAATTTAATTAATTTAATTGAGCCGGGGTGGCGCAGCAGGTAGAGTGCTGTACTGCAGGCCACTGAAGCTGACTGTAGATCTGATGGTCAGCGGTTCAAATCTCATCACCGGCTCAAGGTTGACTCAGCCTTCCATCCTTCCGAGGTGGGTCAAATGAGGACCCGGATTGTGAATAGGCTGGCTCTGTTAAAAAGTGCTATTGCTAACATGTTGGAAGCTGCCCTGAGTCTAAGGAGAAGGGCGGCATAAAAATTGAATATATAAAATAAATAAATAAATCCATTGAAAATTTTAAATCCATTAAAAATCCATTAAAAATCCCACAGAGTCGAGCTTCTCCAGGTTCCATCAACCAGACAATGTTGCTTGGTGGGGCCTAGGGGAAGGGCCTTCTCTCTAGAGGCCCCAGCCCTCTGGAATCAGCTTCCCCCAGAGATTTAATAATAATAATAATAATAATAATAATAATAATAATAATAATAATAATAATAATTTATTAGATTTGTATGCCTCCCCTCTCCGAAGACTCGGGGCGGCTCACAACAATAATAAAGACAATATAACAGTGAAACAAATCTAATATTAAAAGAAAAAGATATATAAAACCCCAGCAATCACACTTGGCCAAATAAAGTGTTCTAATTGTAAAGTATTCTAATACTACTGCTGTTTGTAAATTATAACTTTTTTCCCATTCCCAGGGCAAAGTTTTGGGGATTAGTGGCAACATTGGAAGTGGAAAGACCTCAATCCTCAAAGCAGTATTAGGACAGGTACGTCAATGTCTACATTTTTTTTTCTCAGTTCAGGGCTCATATAATATTTTACAATATTCTACAGTTGACATGGCTTTTCCCCAGCAATGTCATTTCCCACCTGGGTTGAGAACTATAGGAAAAATTAGAATCGGGTTGACTACAGTTCCTAAACCAACATGGCTCTGTTTGTTTGTTTGTTTTTTTAGTTATTTAATTATTTAGTTATTTATTGGATTTGTATGCCGCCCCTCTCCAAAGACTCGGGGCGGCTAACAACAATAAGAAGACAGCATATAATAATAATCCAATACTAAAAACAATTAAAAACCCATTATAATAAAAACCAAACAGACATACAGACATACCATGCATAAAATTGTAACGGCCTAGGGGGAAAGAGTATCTCAGTTCCTCCATGCCTGGCGGCAGAGGTGGGTTTTAAGTAGCTTACAAAAGGCAAGGAGGGTGGGGGCAATTCTAATCTCTGGGGGGAGTTGGTTCCAGACGGCCGGGGCCGCCACAGAGAAGGCTCTTCCCCTGGGTCCCGCCAAGTGGCATTGTTTGGTTGACGGGACCCGGAGAAGACACACTCTGTGGGACCTAACTGGACGCTGGGATTCGTGCAGCAGTTATTTAGTTATTTAGTTATTTAGTTATTTAGTTATTTAGTTATTTAGTTATTTAGTTATTTAGTTATTTAGTTATTTAGTTATTTAGTTATTTAGTTATTTAGTTATTTAGTTATTTAGTTATTTAGTTATTTAGTTATTTAGTTATTTAGTTATTTAGTTATTTAGTTATTTAGTTATTTAGTTATTTAGTTATTTAGTTATTTAGTTATTTAGTTATTTAGTTATTTAGTTATTTAGTTATTTAGTTATTTAGTTATTTAGTTATTTAGTTATTTAGTTATTTATTTAGTTAGTTAGTTAGTTAGTTAGTCCCCCCCCCCAAAAAACACCCCATAATGAAGGTTACAGAGGATATGCTCATAGTAAAATATAACAATGAAAGGGTAGAATAAAAGATATAGATATAAGATATATCAATGAAAGAGTAGAAAGTAGGATATAGGAATAGAAGAGAGAGAGAGAGAGAGAGAGAGAGAGAGAGAGAGAGAGAGATAGTAATATAGGGGAGATAATTGGATAGGGGATGGGAGGCACTCTGGTGTACTTATGTATGCCCCTTACTGAACTCTTAGGAACCTGGAGAGGTCAACCATGGAAAGTCTAATGGTAAAATGTTGGGGGGATGATACTACAGAGTCCGGTAATGAGTTCCACTCTTCGACAACTCAATTGCTAAAGTCATATTTTTTACAGTCAAGTTTGGAGCGGTTAATATTAAGTTTGAATCTGTTGTGTGCTCTTGTGTTGTCGTGGTTGAAGCTGAAGTAGTCTTTGACAGGCAGGACGTTGCAGCATATGATCTTGTGGGCAATACTTAGATCATGTTTAAGGTGACGTAGCTCTAGGCTTTCTAGATCCAGGATTTTAAGTCTTGATTCGCAGGGTATTCTGTTTCTAATAAATTGGAACTTGGAAGAAGGCCAAGGTTTGGACTCTGGTTGATTTCTCGGATGCTAATCGGAGCTCTGACACAGCCAGTCATTCTTTCTGTCCACTTCAGATGTATCTCTGTCGTGGGAATGTCATGGTGAATGGGACTTTGGCATATGTGTCTCAGCAAGCATGGATATTTCATGGAAACGTCAGGGATAATATACTGTTTGGAGAAGCCTACAACGAACAAAGGTAACTATTAAAAATGAGAAGTGTTTTTAATAGGAAAATGAACACAAGAACAAGGGGGCACACTCTGAGGTTAGTTGGGGGAAAGATGAGAAGTCAGGCGGTAGGAAAAGCAAGTAGGATGCTTGGCTGCATAGCTAAAGGTATAACAAGCAGGAAGAGGGAGATTGTGATCCCCTTATATAGAGTGCTGGTGAGACCACATTTGGAATACTGTGTTCAGTTCTGGAGACCTCACCTACAAAAAGATATTGACAAAATTGAACGGGTCCAAAGACGGGCTACAAGAATGGTGGGAGGTCTTAAGCATAAAACGCATCAGGAAAGACTGAATGAACTCAATCTGTACAGTCTGGAGGACAGAAGGAAAAGGGGGGACATGATCAAAACATTTAAATATGTTAAAGGGTTAAATAAGGTACAAGAGGGAAGTGTTTTTAATAGGAAAGTGAACACAAGAACAAGGGGGCACACTCTAAGGTTAGTTGGGGGAAAGATGAGAAGCAACGTGAGAAAATATTGTTTTACTGAAAGAGTAGTAGATGCTTGGAACAAACTTCCAGCAGACGTGGTTGGTAAATGCACAGGAACTGAATTGAAACATGCCCGGGATAAACATATACCCATACTAAGATAAAATATAGGAAATAGTACAAGGGCAGATTAGATGGACCATGAGGTCTTTTTCTGCCATCAATCTTCTATGTTTCTATGGATCAAAAGGGGGAAAAAGAGAGGAAAAAAAGAAAGAAAGATCTATTCTAACTTAGCAGGAACAAACAAACGAGCCAACACATCTCCCCAGAGCTCATTTTAACACATTTTCAGACTGGCTCCAGGGAATATTATCAACATGTCACGAGCCATTAGATGCTGTAGGGAAGCATTAAGCTTTGCTGAAAGGATATGAAACAGAAAAGCAGCCTTCAGTTCAAATATTACACACAATATCTAAGGCTAAAATAATGGATAAGGCCCGGTTATTTGAGTGCTTTCTTTGCTTGGGTCATTTCCATCTCAGCTGGTTATTGTAAGAGCTCTACACCTTGAAAAAAAATGTTTTCTATTGTTCTGCTGGGCTCTCTGGTAGGAGCCTCCCGAAAATTCAAGGGTACAAATTTCAGACACACACACGTTTGAAAATTCAAAACAATGTTCTTTATCACAAAAGTCAAAATAAACTAAGCACTCTTTTTGTATTGCAAAGAGCACTCGTCCCAAAACAACCGGGTAGTCTGTACAATTTCCCTTAAGCAGTCATTAAGTACTTAGCTAGCAGCTGTGGAGAAACTTCACACCCCTTCTTCTTCCAACGAAGTGAGACACAGACACACACACACACACACACACACGTTGCTCTGCTTTGGTTTCAAAGGCATGAAAAATCAACAAACAAAGTCCAGAAAACAGCAACACACGATTCCTGAAGAACTGCGATCAGATACTCTTCCACAATGGCCAAACCCACATGCTGATATTTATAGCAGCAGCCTTAATTACTGGAGCCCCACCCAACCACAGGTGGCCTCATTTTCTCTTGTAATAATCCTTCAGTTGTTGTCTCCTATGCATCACTCTACGCATGCGTGGATGTGTCATTAATTCTTGTTCAGAATCCAAGGATGATACAGATGATTGATCTCCTCCTGGGCTGTCTGCCAAACTCCCCTCTTCCCTGTCACTCATGCTTCCTTGGTCAGAGGAGACTTCATCGGCAGATTCCATTGGGAGCAAAACAGGCTTGCGGCATGTGGATGTCTCCCCCACATCCACCTGCACATTCCTTGGGGCAGGAGCTGGGCCAGAGCTAACCACAACATCTATGGAAGAGTAAGATAAGAGTAAACATAGCCCACAGTTGCAAAATGGGTGGAACAGGAGTTTTACGAGGGTTCCTTAATACTAAGTAACAGTGATACCTCAAAACAACGCATATGCACCAAATTTGCCCACCATTCCTGCCTAAAAATAACCAAGCAGATATCCAACTTTCTCCCAGAAACTCCTCCATTTTTCTATATATGCCCATCCTGCTCACCAAAACTAGACAACTTTATTGCTATGTCTGACAGGATCCATACTTTAGAAGGAGCCACAAAAACTCAACAAACAACCATAGAAACCATTGAAACAAAATTAGAAGCACAACTACTGGCATGCCTAGAACCACATTTTACATCTTTAGAAAAAAAATACAAGCACAGAAAAATGAAAACCCAACAAACCAAATACCTAGCACCACTCAACAACCACCACCTCAAACAGTATCTCAACCACAATCACAAGGACCTATCAATAGTGATGGGTGAACCCAACGGTGTTCGGGTTCAGGAAGTTCGGACGAACTTTACGCAAAATTTGGCCAAACGCTAACCGAACCCAAACTCGAACCTGAACGGGGAATCCCTCCCACAAAGAGATTCCAGGGGCGGAGCTTTGATGTCACTGGCAGGTTGCTAAGGACGCCAAGGTGATCATTTCCTGGATTCCTGCCAGTGACATCAAAGCCCCACCCCCAGAATCTCTTTATGGGAGGGATTCCCCAGCTCCTTCAAAGGGAGGTCTTCACGTAAAAATAAACATGTTTATTTTTATGAAAAAGGACGCCGCAGCGGCGCTGCAAGCAAAGGGCAGTCCTTTCATGTAAAAATAAACATGTTTATTTTTACATGAAAGGACCGCCCTTTCCTTGCAGCGCCGCTTCGGTGTCCTTTTTCTCGTAAAAATAACAATGTTTATTTTTACGTGAAAGGACCGCCCTTTGCTTGCAGCGCTGCTGCACGTCCTTTTTCGTAAAAATAACAATGTTTATTTTTACGTGAAGACCTCCCTTTGAAGGAGCTGGGAAATACCTCCCACAAAGAGATTCCGGGGGCGGAGCTTTGACGTCACTGGCAGGTTGCTAAGGACGCCAAGGTGATCACTTCCTGGATTCCATGGAATCCAGGAAATGATCCCCTTGGTGTCCTTAGCAACCTGCCAGTGACGTCAAAGCTCTGAATGCCGAACATGACCCCGAACTTTTCCCGAAGTTTCAAAAAAATTCGAGTTCGTGTTTGGCATACCGAACACCGCAAAATTCGGTATGGACCCGAATTGTGTGAGTTCGGTTCGCCCATCACTACCTATCAACTCAACCACTGACATCTCCCGACACCATAATGTTTTTGGACTAGAAGGAAACAACGAGTCTGACATCACCAAAGTACGCAACAGCAGCCACCATCATCATACACAAACCATTACACCCGACTAACTCATTGAAGTTTCCAGAGATGGCCCTGAGCACAAAAATAACAACCGGTCAATGGTCCCCCCCCCCCGATTCTGCAGAGTGATTTGTAAAAACAAGACCAGCAAACGGAAATTTATCTACCCTATAAACTCCATTGCTAGAAACAATACCAATCAAAACAAACTTTGATCTAGACTGGATCTATCTCTATTACAACACACCCGCTCCTGTGAACTCCATGCGGTTCTAGATCTATTCTAAGCAAAACAAATTTATACATAGAATACCATGCTGACTGCATCAGAAACAAGACCCACAATCCATCCCACAACATCATCCAACTCACCATCCCCCAACAACAAAGCTACATCCCACACACCAAGACTACGTAAGCACGCCCCCTACTTCCTGTTGTGGTTAGCTCTGGCCCAGCTCCTGCCCCAAGGACTGTGGATGTGGGGGGAGGCATCCACATGCCTCAGGCCTGTTTTGCTCCTGGTGGAATCTGCTGATGAAGGCTCCTCTGACCAAGAAGACATGAGTGACACGGAGGAGGAGAGTGTGGCAGACAGCTCAGAAGGAGATCAATTATCTAGCTCCTCCTTGGATTCAGAACAAGAGTTAATGATACAGCCACACATGCGGAGAGCGATGCATAGGCAGCAACAACTGAGAGATTATTATCAAAGAAAATGAGGCCACCCGTGGTTGGATGGGGCTGTGGAAATTATTGAGCCTGCTATAAATAGCAGCCTGTGGGATTGCCCATTGTGGAGGATTCTCTGATCATTGTGTTTTGTGCCTGCCTTGCTGACTTCGATCTTTGTGTGCTGATTTCCCCCCGCTTTGAAACTAAACCAGAGCAAAGTGTGTTTCACTTTGTGAAAGAAGAAGGACTGTGAATTGCCTCCCAGCTGCAAGCTAAGTATCTCAGAACTGATAAGGGACTTGTACAAATTACCAGTTTGTTTGGAGGCGAGTGCTCTTGGCTATACAAAAAAGAGTGCTTCGTTTATTTGAATTTTCGGTATAAAGAACATTGTTTTGAATTTTCAAACGTGTGTATGTCTGAAATTTGTATCTATAAATTTTCGGGAGGATTCTACCAGAGAGCTCGACAGAACACTTCCTCAATGCAATCCAATACTAATCTCAAATGCAAACTAATCAATGCAAGAGGCGTAGTTAATAAAATGCCTGAATTCCTCCCACTACTAAGCACCAACAGCTTCCCTATTATTTTTGTCTGTGAAACATGGCTAAACTAACATGCCCCCCTTTGTTTCAGCTGGAAAAGGGTAGCGAGTCATGAGGCAACCAGCATCAACAGGTTCTAGTTTGCCCGTTGCGTACCAAACAAATGACGAGTACTAGGATAAAATTTTATTTTCAAGAATGCATTGAGTACCAAATTGGATGAGTTTTAATGCAGTTGAGTATGAAGGTACCTTTGTATCAGGCTATAAAGTTGATGCTGGGAAAATTGTACTTTCAAACTTGCAAGGTTCTGCCAGTCAGGTCCCACAGAGTTGGCCTTCTCCAGGTCCCGTCAGCCAGACAATGTCGTTTGGCAGGGCCTAGGGGAAGAGCCTTCTCTGTGACGGCCCCGGCCCTATGAAATGAGCTCCCCTTGGAGATCTATACTGCTTCCACTCCCTGCCTTCTGTAAACATTTAAATACCCACTTCTGCCAGCAGGCTTGGGGCCATTGAAATTTTAACACCTTGCCCCACCCAATGAATCAATGTGTGATGGATGATGAATGAATGTATTATTAACTTTTAATTATGAGGATTTTAATGTGTGATAGATTTCTACATGCTGTGAACCGCCTTAAGTCCCAGGAGAAGGGCGGCATAGAAATCAAATAGATAAGTAAGTAAGTAAGTAAGTAAGTAAGTAAGTAAGTAAGTAAGTAAGTAAGTAAGTAAGTAAGTAAGTAAGTAAGTAGGCAGGTAGGTAGGTAGGTAGGTAGGTAGATAGATAAATAGATAAATAGATAAATAAATAGATAAATAGATAGATAAATAGATAAATAGATAAATAGATAAATAGATAAATAGATAAATAGATAAATAGATAAATAGATAAATAGATAAATAGATAATGCAGACTTACAATAAAATAGGATTAGGTTATTTGTTCATTGTTCTTGACTGGTCTGGCTGCTAAGGCTGAGACTGAGTCAAGAGTAGAGAACTGGCAATACTCAACATTGAAGGAATCTCCTTCAACAGTAATCACAATGTTGCAACAAGGCTCATTTATAGAAATGAGAAATATGCAGAGATTCATAGCTTGCAGTTCAGTTCCATTTTAATGTTTTAGGTATAATCACATCATCAACATTTGCAGTCTCAAGACAGACATGGAACGTTTATCCTACGGAGATATGACTGAAGTAAGTATAATGTGTGTTTATTTAATTTAAGGATGCTAAATTAAACCGCCAACTTACTGTTTGCTTATTTTGTGTATTGGTATCTTGTTTCGTGGCAACCTATTTTGAGATACCCCCTGATTTTATACATGTGATAAGTCAGTGAGGTATGATGGATGGAGAAAGAATGATTGACTTCAAATCACCTACTGGGCCTCTTGGTCAATTGGTTAATTAATGACAGCATTATTAGAGGTCAGTAAGGGGCGTGCATAAGTGCACCAGTGTGCCTTCCGTCCCCTGTCCAATTGTCTCTCCTTATCTCGTTTATCTTTTCTTCCTTTCTAATATGTTCACCTATACTTTTATATCTTTTCTTCTATTCTTTTCTTTACTTATATTATTACATATCTTTCTCTTCAATGTGTATTACGTATTGGACTAACTAACTAACTAACTAACTAACTAACTAACTAACTAAATAAATAATATTTGATTTTACAAGAAAGAAAAATGCATCACTGGGCCTGAAGCCAACTGGCCAGACAAGCCTTAGATATTCTTCCTACTATGAAAGGTATAAAACTCCAACATTAATTCATGTTAAGCATCTTCAGGAGTTACATGAGATTTGTGAAAAAGGGATACAAATGGGTTTGCTATATTTTGCGAGGAAGATTTAGGGGTGACATGAGTCTGATTTCGGAGCTGCTACAAATATAGATTGACTTCCAGAACATATTGGCTTAGTCATAGCTTGTTGGCTAAGCCCTAATATGTTGTGCACAAGGTAGTAAGCCACAAAGCATGGCTAATGTACCCCTGGCTTCTAATAACACAGTAGGCTAATGTAAACTGGGATTTCATCCTGCTTGTTGTGCGAACTCATCTGTCAGCCTATCAGTAACAGATAGGCCAAGATATTATCGTGGTTCGTTTTGATGTGTTTCATAAACCCTGCATTTGTCATAACGTATTGAGCCTAAATTGAGCCACAGTCTGTTTTTATCACCAAAGGGATTATTGGATCGGAAGGAGGGGGCGGTTGCTTTAAATATTCCTGTTTTATTATCTGAGCACTCTGCGGTATTTTCCTGGAAGTGACTGGAATACAAACAGGGTTGAGCTCAGGAGGGGGCTGAGAATGGATCTATTCTAACAAGATTTGGCATTTTGTCCCTCCAAGCTATCTTGTCAGTTTACATTTTCATTCTCGGCACTCTGCCTTGCAACGTGACCCAACTATGGGACTCATAGTTGTGAAGCACTTTTGTCCTGGCTACCCTGCTCAACGTCTGTGGATGTTGAGAAAATGGCATTATGGCCACATTGGAATTCTTAAAGTGCTGCTGTTCATTTCCACGTTTCTGACGCACTGATAGATGCCCAGGAGGGAAAAAAAATCTTGAACATATCTTTTTAGGCATTCCCTGTAAAGACATACAGTGGTACCTCTACCTAAGAACGCCTCTACTTAGGAACTTTTCTAGATAAGAACCGGGTGTTCAAGATTTTTTTGCCTCTTCTCAAGAACCATTTTGCACTTACAAACCCGAGCCTCCAAAACTGTAACCGGAAAAGGCAGGGAGAAGCCTCCGTGGGGCCTCTCTAGGAATCCCCTGGGAGGAAACAGGGCCAGAAAAGGCAGGGAAAAGCCTCCGTGGGGCCTCTCTGGGAATCTCCTGGGAGGAAACAGGGCCAGAAAAGGCAGGGAGAAGCCTCCGTGGGGTCTCTTTAGGAATCTCCTGGGAGGAAACATGGCCGGAAAAAGCAGGGAGAAGCCTCCATGGGACCTCCCTAGGAATCTCCTGGGAGGAAACAGGGCCAGAAAAGGCAGGGAGAAGCCTCCGTGGGGCCTCTCTGGGAATCTCCTGGGAGGAAACAGGGCCTCCACCCTCCCTGTGGTTTCCCCAATTGCACACATTACTCGTTAAATACATTACAAAATATCTTTCCTCTACTTCACGGAAATTCATTTTTCACGGGTGGTCTTGGAATGCATCCCCCACGAAAAACGAGGGATCACTGTATTTGGTTTTGATTGACGTATCCCTTCTGTTTTTCTTTAAAGATAGGAGAAGGGGGTGTGACCCTTTCTGGAGGTCAGAGGCAGAGAATCAGTTTGGCTCGTGCTGTGTATGCAAACCGAGATATTTATTTATTGGATGACCCTTTGTCGGCGGTGGATGCTCAAGTTGGAAAGTCTATTTTTCAAGAATGCATTAAGAAAGCTCTGAAAGAGAAAACCATCCTTCTGGTATCTCATCAGCTGCAGGTAAAACAAATTGCTGAAAGAAATGTGTTGAGGGAATTATTTGCCATCATTCTGCTAAATAGATAATTCCCTCAACACTGTCAAACTGTTTACTAAGTCTGCACTACTATTGTTCTTCTTATTGTTCCCATCCCCATCTCCTCCCACTAATGACTGTATGACTGCAACCTTGTGTGCGCCGAGTCCTATTGGAGTTGAGCGGCATATAAATTTTATAAATAAATATAAATAAATTAACAAAGATGTATGTATGTATGTAGGTAGGTAGGTATGTGTATACACATACATGCATGCATATATGTTCTGTCGGGGTTCTCTGGTAGAATCCTCCCAAAAATTCACAGGTACAAATTTCAGACACACACACTTTTGAAAATTCAAAACAATGTTCTTTATAATGAAAATTCACTTAAACTAAGCCCTCTTTTGGTATAGCAAAGAGCACTCGTCTCCAAACAAACTGGTAATTTGTACAAGTCCCTTATCAGTTCTGTGATACTTAGCTTGCAGCTGTGAGGCAATTCACAGTCCTTCTTCTTTCACAAAGTGAAACACACTTTGCTCTGGTTTAGTTTCAAAGCGAGGAAAAATCAGCACACAAAAGGTCAAAGTCAGTAAAGCAGTCACGAAACACAACGATCAGATAATCCTCCACAATGGCCAAACCCACAGGCTGCTATTTATAGCAGCCTCACTAATTACCACAGCCCCACCCAACCTCAGGTGGCCTCATTTTCTTTGATAATAATCTCTCAGTTGTTGTTGCCTATGCATTGCTCTCCACATGCGTGGCTGTATCATTAACTCTTGTTCTGAATCCAAGGAGGAGATAGATAATTGATCTCCTTCTGAGCTGTCTGCCCCACTCTCCTCCTCCCTGTCACTCATGTCTTCTTGGTCAGAGGAGCCTTCATCATCAGATTCCACCGGGGGCAAAACAGGCCTGCAGTATGTGGATGTCTCCCCCACATCCACAGTCCTTGGGGCAGGAGCTGGGCCAGAGCTAACCACAACACACATATATATATACAGTGATCCCCCGATTATCGCGAGGGTTCCGTTCCAAGACCCCTCGCGATAATCGATTTTTCGGGATGTAGTGGTGTGGAAGTAAAAACACCATCTGCGCATGCGCGTCCCTTTTTCCATGGCCGCGCATGCGCAGATGGTGTTTTTACTTCCGCACCTGGGAAGACCCAGCAGCTGAGGAGCTGCCTGCCTGCCTGCTTGTCCGCCGCTTTTCAGCTTGTCCGCCGCTTTTCCGCTTGTCCGGCCGCCGCTTTTCCGGCCGCCGCTTTTCCTCCGCTTGTCCGCCGCTTGTCCGCTTTTCCGGCCACCGCTTTTCTGCCCGCCGCTTGTCCGCCGCTTTTCCGCTTGTCCAGCCGCCGCTTTTCTTGTCCGGCCGCCCTTGTCCGGCCGCCGCTTGTCCGGCCGCCGCTTGTCCGCCGCTCTGGGAGTTGAAGACCCAGGGAAGGTTCCTTCAGCCGCTCACCAGCTGATCTGCTCGGCAGCGCAGTAGCAGCGAGGAGCCGAAGATGGGGTTTCCCCGTTGCCCACGCAAAGGGGAAACCCCATCTTTGGCTCTATATAGTCTGTGTGTGTACGTGATTTTTTGTCACCCTGGTATATGGAAGGAGCATACAGCTTCCCTTTTACCTCTCGGCCCCATCAGGGGCCTTATTCCAAAGCAGATAAACTTTTTATAACCAACAACTATAATCTATAAGTGTGACATATTGTTGCTGATAATGAAAAGGAAGGGAGACTACTATAGATCTATTTTGAGCGTATCTGTCTTGGAATATGGCCCCTGGTGGCGCAGAGAGGCAAAAAGGAAGCTGTATGTTCCTCCCCTACCCCAGGGTGACTCGACAAAAAAAAAATCACACATAACCCTTCCCTGGTACAAGCTGATATGGAGGCGAGTCTATAGCCTAGAGGCTAAGGCCCGTGCCTTACAAGACAGAGGCCCAGATTCAAATCCCAGTAAGGGTATGGCTGTCTGATGAGAGCAAACAAGCTTGAAACAGATCTATAGTAGTCTCCCTTCCTTTTCATTATCAGCAAAAATATGTTACAGACACACACGCACACATATATGTATATACACACACACAAATATAGTACAGGTTCCTTCGATTTTCGCGGGTTCGAACTTCACGAAAAGTCTATACCACGGTTTTTCAAAAATATTAATTAAAAGATACTTTGTGGTTTTTTCCCCTATATCATGGTTTTTTTCTGCCCAATGACATCATATGTCATCACCAAATTTTTGTCCGCCTTTAATAAAAAATTTTTTTTTTAATATACTTTAATAAATCAACATGGTGAGTAATAATCTAAATGGTTGCTAAGGGAATGGGAAATTGCAATTTAGGGTTTTAAAGTGTTAAGGGAAGGCTTGTGATACTGTTCATAGGCAAAAATAGTGTACTTACTTCTGCATCTCTACTTCGCGGAAATTCGACTTTTGCGGGCGGTCTCGGAATGCATCCCCCGCGAAAGTCGAGGGAACACTGTATTATATATAGTATTAATATTAATATTTCTTGGTCAGTATGTCTTCAGCTTCAAGTGATATTCATCCCCAAGCCATTTTCCAGTAAATCCCCCCTCCATTCCCTCCTCCATTTTTAAAAAATTCCTGCTAACCATTATAGCCTCCTCAGAGCTGCTAATATTTTCCTCTGGTGTGTGAACATTCCCTTCATAATGACCTACATTTGGAGAGTAAAAGTGCTATTAGTTTAGAAGTAACAAGCATTCTGGGTTTTATGCCCCTGGAGAGAGGCAATTGCAGAGCGAGTCTTAACATAACAGAAAATGAATCAAAGAGCATTTGGCAATGCGCTTACAACACCGAGCAGGGAGGTAGTGGCATGGTTTGGTTTTCAGGCAGTGATCGTTGGTTGGAGATTGAGGTCAGCAGCCATCCATCCTTTCCATGGTAAATGCAATGTTTGTGGGTCTTTGCTGCTCTCAGGTTTCATTTTTCATTGTTAAAAGACTTCTGAACAAACATCCCTGCAGTTTTATTTAGTTATTTCTTTCTTCCTCCTCTCTTGAGAAATACAATATTTTTTCCATGCCAGCAGATGGCACAAAAGTCCTTCATCCATTTAAAACAGAACAGAAACAAAGATACTACTCATTCTAAAGAATGGGGAGAATTTGTATTGTCTGACCTAAACTGCACCCCCCCTCCCTCCCCCCTCTCTCTTTCACACACACACACAAAGAGGGAGGGAGGGAGGGAGGGAGGGAGGGAGAGACTGAAGTATGTATAAATCTGCCAAAATCCATTTTATTGGTTCATTCCATTTTATTGGGTCATTCCAATTTGTGCTCCAATTCGGACTCGGAGGAGGATCGGTGGATGCCAGAATGCACAGGCTCATGGTTAGAAGGGACCAACTGCGCAGATATCATCGGAGATAAGGGAGAACACCTGTGGCTGAGACAATTAGGCTAAAGGGGTTGCTAATAAATTACCAGTGTTGCAGAGAGCGCATGTGGGAGTTTATCTGTTTGGAGAAGGATACATCATGTTTGCTTTGTTCCTGGACTTTCACTGACTTTTTGGGATATTTCATAGCTAAGTAAATCTTGCGGACTCACTTGAAGAGGTTTGGCTGTGACACCCTCATAGCTGCTCTTATCTGCTCTGTTTGTTTTTGTCTCTCGCAGCTTTCAAGGACTGTTATCTGTGTGTGAGCTAATTTGCTAGTTTAAAGTGCGTGTGCACAGCTTTATTTTGGATAAACTGCTTTTTTGTTTACAACAGCATGTGTGTTTGAATTTACATTCCTGACTTAATTGGGGCTCGTAACATGAAGCCCGGCATAACATATAGTAGACATAACAATACAATAAATACAATTAATTTTTTTAAAAAAATTCTAAAACATTTAAAAAAAACATTCATTAACATTCACCCAATAACTTACGCTAAAAACATTTGTTGGTCAGGTGGAAGATCTAATTACCCCAGGCCTGGCGACAAAGATGAGTTTATAAACTCTTTCGGAAGGTGAGGAGGGTTGGGGCAGTGCGAATCTCCAGGGGGAGCTGATTCCAGAGGGACGGCCCCCCCACGGAGAAGGCTCTTCCCCTAGGTCCCACCAACGAGCATTGTTTGGTTGATGGGACCCTGAGGAGACCAACTCTGTGGGACCTCACCGGACACTGGGATTCGTGCGGCAGAAGGCTGGAGATTTGAGAGGGAATTGGAGAGGGAAGGCGAACTGTTGACGTCTTCCTTTGCATCATCGTTCAAAGATTTGTTTCTTAATTTTAGCATTCTTCCAACGTTGCTGTCTTATTAACAAGTGTGGCCCAAAGAAGACTTGTGCTGCTCCTTTCTTACATTCACGTCCAGACTGCATAATTTGCGTATAAGAACTTTGAAACTCTTATCAAGAGATGGGTTCTGGTTTACCTCGCTGTCAGTTCGCTCCTTGATGCGCCGCACTGGAACATGGGCATGTACAGTGCTAAAAAAAATACTGTTTTTTGCTGCAAGCCGCCCAGAGTCCTAAGGCGCGTCTTATACTCTGAAAAATAGGGCCGTTTAACGGATTGTTTTCTCTTTCCTTAATACCCACAGTATCTGCAGTTTTGCGATCAAATCATCCTGATGGAAGATGGGAAGATATTGGAAAGTGGTACCCACACGCAGCTGTTGAAAGCCAATGGCCGTTATGCTCAGCTCTTTTATAACCAGCGCTCCGAAGATGCCTTTGTGGGTTTTAGTTCTCCAGACTTATTTTGTGCTGCTTCTTATTAGCATCCTCAAAGTTAGTTCTCTGGTACTGGTGAAAGCTTTTAGAAGAATTTTCTTCTGACACAGCCTGGAATGTGAAGCCTTTTGATGCATTTTACCAGCAACCATTGTGTAGATAGATACATTCAACAGATTGGACAAACATTTGTCTGAAACTTCATAGTAGGGGATTGGACTAGAAGACCTCCAAGGTTGATTCCAACTCTGTTACTCCTCTTCTCTTCTCTTTTCTCTTCTCTTCCTTCTCTTTTCTCTTCTCTTCTCTTCTCTCTTCTCTTCTTTCCTTCTCTTCTCTCTTCTCTTCTCTTCCTTCCTTCTCTTCTCTTCCTTCCTTCTCTTCTCTTCTCTTCCTTCTCACTTCTCTTCTCTTCCTTCCTTCTCTTCTCTTCTCTTCCTTCTCTCTTCTCTTTTCTCTTCTCTTCTCTTTTCTCTTCTCTTCCTTCTCTTCTCTTCTCTTCTCTTTTCTCTTCTCTTTTCTCTTCTCTTTTCTCTTCTCTTTTCTCTTCTCTTCTCTTCCTTCCTTCTCTTCTCTTCCTTCTCTTTTCTCTTCTCTTCTCCTCTCCTCCCTTCCCTTCCCTTCCCTTCCATTATTCAGTTCTGTTCTGTTTTATTCTATTCCATTCCATTCCATGGATGTGATTCACACAATCAGTATCACAGGAAATACTGTGACACTTTCCCGCATGCATTGTGATATTCCAGGCATGTACCAAAAGGACAGAGTTTGGGGCTCAATCCCCATCAAGAGGCAGGCAACACCTTCTAGTGAATGCAAAGATGACAAGGGGCAGAGAGAGGGTTAGGCAGAAAGGCACAGCTTTAGAGATAATCATATGCAAAAAAAGGGGCTTATTAGAATAATGTGGGTAATAGCCGATCCAGTTACTGTTGAATCTCAACTTTCATAAGACCTAGCTAATATAAATAATGGCAATGTATGATAAGTCTGGATGGCTATACATTGTGCAGTCTAATGGATGATATTTTTGGCCCAGTTATCAAGAATAGAATAGAATTTTTTATTGGACACGCAATGAATTTGTCTTTGGTGCATACACTCTCAGTGTACATAAAAGAAAAGATATGTTCGTCAAGAATCATAAGGTACAACACTTAATGATAGTCTGGGTACAAATAAGCAATCAAAACATATTAGGAAGCAGTCAATATAAATTGTAAGGATACAAGCAACACAGTTGAATAAAATAGAATAGAGTAGAGTAGAGCAGAGCAGAGTAGAGTAGTGTGTATAGAGTAGAGCAGAGCAGAGCAGAAGAGAATTTTATTGGCCAAGTGTGATTGGACACACAAGGAATTTGCCTTAGTGCATATGCTCTCAATGTGGCAAGAAAGGCCTTAAAATGGGACAAAGCTCCATTAACAAATGTCTCAAATCGTGGGCTCAATTACAGCCATAGGTCGAGGACAATCTCTTTCTGTAAGTCAAGGAGAATCTGTATCTTGTTGAGCTTGTGGGCTTCCAGGAGACATCTGCTTAGATGATGATGATGATGATGATGATGACGATGATGATGATGATGATGATTATTATTATTATTTATTAGATTTGTATGCCGCCCCTCTCCGTAGACTTAGATGTTGTAGATAAGAAGCTGTTGGACTAAACTGATTTGTGGTTGAATAAACAAGGGTATTTTTATATTCTTAACAGATGAGGAAAAACTATCAGGACTTAGAACAATCAATAGTCTTTAGAAACAACAGCTAAAATAACTTCCTTGGGTCAATGACATTATTCCTCCAAAATCAGATGCTGGAGTAAAAACAAGAACAAATAGGTGTTATCCTGAAGAAAAGTTTATGGGGTGTTCTATGGGATGGGGAACGATGACCCTTTTATGACTTGTGAATTTCAATTCCGAGAATTCATGTTAGCTCAGGAATTCTGGGAGTTGAAGTCCACAAGTCATAAAGGGAGTCATTGTTTCTCCAGCTCTGGATTAAACAAAATGTTGTATATGATTTAGCTGGGCATCTTCATTCTCAACTTTTTTTAAAAAAATATTTGTTTACTTTAGATTGGAGACAACCAATTTCTTTCATCATCAGACGAATCAATGAAAAAGAAAGACATCCAAGATCATGATTCACACATCTCTGCCGCAGAAATGATAGTTTCTGGTAAAATAATTTCCTTCCTCGTTTTTAGTTTTAATGATCGCAAGCATCCGTTTGACTCTCCCTTCACTTTTCATCTCTGATACAGATATTAAGAAAGATCTTGAAGAAGGAACAAGCAGAAGTAAGTTTTTTCTTCCGCAATTAATTTTTCAGATCTCACTGTTAAACCCTATAGAGTAGAAAAGCACCAAGGTTTCTTTAGATATCTGCTTCAAGGTTAGACCTTGGTATTTTTGAGGTCAAATTAATGTTGCAAAGTCAGTGTAAAATAACAATGCATTCCCTGCACACACAAATAGAAACATAGAAACATAGAAGACTGACGGCAGAAAAAGACCTCCTGGTCCATCTAGTCTGACCTTATAATATTTCCTGTATTTTATCTTAGGATGGATATATGTTTATCCCAGGCATGTTTAAATTCAGTTACTGTGGATTTACCAACCACGTCTGCTGGAAGTTTGTTCCAAGGATCTACTACTCTTTCAGTAAAATAATATTTTCTCATGTTGCCTTTGATCTTTCCCCCAACTAACTTCAGATTGTGTCCCCTTGTTTTTGTGTTCACTTTCCTATTAAAAACACTTCCCTCCTGGACCTTATTTAACCCTTTAACATATTTAAATGTTTTGATCATGTCCACACTTTTCCTTCTGTCCTCCAGACTATACAGATTGAGTTCATGAAGTCTTTCCTGATACGTTTTATACTTAAGACCTTCCACCATTCTTGTAGCCCGTCTTTGGACCTGTTCAATTTTATCCATATCTTTTTGTAGGTGAGGTCTCCAGAACTGAACACAGTACTCCAAATGTGGTCTCACCAGCGCTCTATATAAGGGGATCACAATCTCCCTCTTCCTGCTTGTTATACCTCTAGCTATGCAGCCAAGCATCCTACTTGCTTTTCCTACCGCCCGACCACACTGCTCACCTATTTTGAGACTGTCAGAAATCACTACCCCTAAATCCTTCTTTTCTGATATTAGATTGACACTCTCCCTTCAATTTTCATCCCGCAAGGTTTTGATAACCATGATGATACAGACTCTAAGAAAAGTCATGAAAATGGAACAAGCAGAAGTAAGTTTCACTTGGTCTTCTTGAGTGATTAAATCCCCAAATCTCACTATCAACCACTATCCAGTAAAAAAACAGGGGTTGACACTGGCCCGCCTAGAGTCCTCTGGCAGTGGGGCGGCATATAAGCTGTTCTGTCAGGCTCTCTGGCAGACTCCTCCCAAAAATTCACAGGTACAAATTTCAGACACACACATGTTTGAAAATTCAAAACAATGTTCTTTATAATGAGAATTCACTTAAACCAAGCCCTCTTTTGGTATAGCAAAGAGCACTCATCTCCAAACAAACTGGTAATTTGTACAAGTCCCTTATCAGTTCTGTGATACTTAGCTTGCAGCTGTGAGGCAATTCACAGTCCTACTTCTTTCACAAAGTGAAACACACTTTGCTCTGGTTTAGTTTCAAAGCGGGGGAAAATCAGCACACAAAAAGTCAAAGTCCATAAAGCAGTCATGAAACACAATGATCAGATAATCCTCCACAATGGCCAAACCCACAGGCTGCTATTCATAGCAGCCTCACTAATGACCACAGCCCCACCCAACCTCAGGTGGCCTCATTTTCTTTGATAATAATCTCTCAGTTGTTGTTGCCTATGCATCGCTCTCCGCATGCGTGGCTGTATCATTAACTCTTGTTCTGAATCCAAGGAGGAGCTAGATAATTGAGCTCCTTCTGAGCTGTCTGCCCCACTCTCCTCCTCCCTGTCACTCATGTCTTCTTGGTCAGAGGAGCCTTCATCAGCAGATTCCACCGGGGGCAAAAAAGGCCTGCAGCATGTGGATGTCTCCCCCACATCCACAGTCCTTGGGGCAGGAGCAGGGCCAGAGCTAACCACAAGAATAAGCCTAAATACGGTAAATAAAAAAGCACCCAGGCTTCTTTAGATATGTGCTTCAAAGTTAGAACTTGGTGCTTTAAAGGCCAAATTAATGTTGCAAAGTCAGTGTGAAATAAGAATGCTCCCCTCTCCCCAAGTATTAGCTTGACTCCCCCTTCCCTTTTCATCTCCCGAGGTTTTGATGAGCCTGAGGATACAGAGACTAAAACAGATCTTGAAGAAGGAAAAAGTAGAAGTAAGTTTTGGTTTGTCTTCCTGCGCGATTAAGTCCCCAAATGTCACAGTAAACCCCTTTGGAACACAAAAGCATCAAGCTTGCTTATAAAATTGCTTCAAGGTTACACCTTGGTACTTTTGGGATCAAATTAATGTTGCAAAGTCAGTGCGAAATAAGAATGCTTCCCATACACACACCTACAAATATTAGCTTGACTCTCGCTTCAATTTTCCTCCCACAAGGTTTTGATAAGCCTGATGATGGAGAGACTAAGAAAGACCTCGAAGAAGGAACAAGCAAAAGTAAGTTTCACTTTGTCTTCTTGCATGATTAAATCCCCAAATCTCACTGTCAGACATTGAAGATGACGATTCACGCATCTCTGCCACAGAAATGAAAGTTTCTGGTAAAATAATTTCCTTTCCCCTTTTTTATTTTTAATGATTGCAAGTACAGTGATACCTTGTCTTACAAACTTAATTGGTTCCGGGACGAGGTTCTTAAGGTGAAAAGTTTGTAAGACGAAACAATGTTTCGCATAGGAATCAAAGGAAAAGTGATTAATGCGTGCAAGCCCAAAATTCACCCCTTTTGCCAGCCGAAGCGCCCGTTTTTGTGCTGCTGGGATTTCCCTGAGGCTCCCCTCCATGGGATAACCCCACCTCTGGACTTCTGTGTTTTTGTGATGCTGCAGGGGAATCCCAGCAGTGCAAAAACAAGCACTTCGCTGGCAACGGAAGTCCGGAGGTGGGGTTTCCCAGCAAAGGGAGCATCAGTGAAATCGCAGCATCGCAAAAACACCGAAGTCCTCGAAACCCCACCTCCGGACCTCTGTGTTTTTGCGATGCTGCGATTTCACTGAGTCTCCCCTCGCTGGGAAACCCCACCTCTGGACTTCCGTTGCCAGCAAAGCACCCATTTTTGAGCTGCTGGGATTCCCCTGCAGCATCACAAAAACACGGAAGTCCGGAGGTGGGGTTTCCCCTGGAGGGGAGCCTCAGGGGAATCCCAGCAGCACAAAAACGGGTGTTTCGCTGGCAACGGAAGTCTGGAGGTGGGGTATCCCAGCAGCGGCGGTGGTTTGTAAGGTGAAAATAGTTTGTAAGAAGAGGCAAAAAAATCTTAAACCCCGGGTTGCACAAAAAGTTTGTATGACGAGGCATTTGTAAGACGAGATATCGCTATATTAATTTGACTCTCCCTTCACTTTTCATCTCCCAAGATTCTGATGAGCCTGATGATATAGAGATTAAGAAAGATCCTGAAAAAGGAACAAGTACAAGTAAGTTTGACTTTGTCTTCCTGTGCGATTAAATCCCCAAATCTCACTGTCAATCCCTGTGGAGTAAAAAAAAACAACTCCCAGGCTTCTTTAGATATCTGCTTCCAGGTTAGATCTTGGTACTTTTAAGGTCAAAGTATTACAGTGATCCCTTGATTTTCGCGGGTTCAAACCTCGCGAAACCGCTATACCACGGTTTTTCAAAAAATATTAATTAAAAAATACTCCGCTGTTTTTTTTCTATACCACGGTTTTTCCCACCCGATGACGTCATACGTCATCACCAAGAGTTACTTCTCTGTCTCTTTCTCTTTCTTTCCTGTCATTCTCTGCTTCAATCATTTTCTCATTTCTCTTTTTTTCTCCCTTTTTCTATCATTTTTCTCTCTCTCTACCTTCCACTCTCCCCGCTCTTGCTCTCTCTCTCTTTCTCCCTCTCTCTCTCCCTCTCTGTGAGAACACCTGCCCCACCTCTCCTGCAGCCCCCTCGCTTATAGCTGGGACGAAAGCGCTCTCAGCTAAGGGACTGCAGGAGGGGCAGGGCAGGCATTCTCAAAGCGCTCAGAGCGGCTACCGGCCAAATGAGGAGGATGAGAAGCCGTAGCCGCCAGCGCTGCTGCAGGAGGACCCGTGTCCCAAGAAAGCCGGTGAGAGGGGTGGATCCGGCGGGCGGGCGGTAGCGACGAGGGGGCCGGAGGCGCTGGGGGGGCAGGGGCAGCCGACATTCAAAACAGTCTTTGCCGGCCTCCGCACTTTCGTCGCTCCCCGCCCCCAACTTCAAGCCCGGCTCCTTGCGCTGCCTTGAAAAAGGGTGCGTGGGGGTAGTTTTTGGCTGTCCATAGCCAAAAATTGTGGTTTTACTTCTGCACTGCTATTTCGCGGAAATTCGACTTTCGCGGGCAGTCTTGGAACGCAACCCCCGCGAAAATCGAGGGAACACTATATTGCAAAGTCAGTGTGAAATAGGGATGCTTTCCACACACCCCCACACAAATATTAGCCTGACACTGTCCCTTCTCTTTTCATCTCCCAAGATTTCGATGACCATGATGATACAGAGACTCAGGAAGACCATGAAGTAGGAACAAGTACAAGTAGGTTTCACTTTGTCTTCCTGTGCGTTTAAATCCCCAAATCTCACTGTCAACTTTTGTGGAGTGCAAAAGTACCCAGGCTTGCTTGGATATCTGCTGCTGGTTAGACTATGGTACTTTTGAGGTCAAATTAATGTTGCAAAGGCAGCGTGAAATAAGAATGCCCCCCCAACACACACAAATATTAGCTTGACACTCTCTCTCCAATTTTCATCCTCCAAGGTTTTGATAAACCTGAAGATACAGAGACTAAGAAACACCTTGAAAGAGGAACAAGCAGAGGTACGTTTGTTTTCCTGTGCGATTAACTCCCCAAATCTCACTGTCAACCCCTGTGGAGTACAAAAGCACCCAGACTTCTTTAGATATCTGCTTCCAGGTTAAACCTTGGTACTTTTGAGGTCAAATTAATGTTGCAAAGTTAGTGTGAGATAAGAATGCTTTCTGCCCCCCCCCAAAAAAAAAATTAGCTTGACACTCTCCCTTCAATTTTTATCTCCTAAGGTTTTGATAAGCCTGATGAAACAGAGATAGATCTTGAAAAGGGAACAAGCAGGAGTGAGTTTTAATTTGTCTTCTTGCCCGATTAAACCCCTAGATCTCACTGTCAACCCCTGTGGAGTGCAAAAGAACCCAGGCTTGCTTAGATATCTGCTTCAAGGTTAGACCTTGGTGCTTTTGGGGTCAAATTAATGTTGCAAAGTCAATGTGAAATAAGAATGCTCCCATACATACAAGTATTGACTTTACCTTGACTTTGTTGTGGTTTGCTCTGGCCCAGCTCCTGCCCCAAGGAATGTGGAGGTGGATGCAGGCGAAACATCAACATGTCATAGGCCTGTTTTATTGCCGACAGAGTCAGGTAGTGAAGTTTCCTCGGAAGAAGAAGGTGGGGGGTGACTTGGAAGAGGGGGTCTTGGCAGACAGCTCAGGAAGCCAATCTCCATTATCTTGGGTAGATTCGGATGATGAATTGATAGACCCACGTATGCGTAGAGTTATGCATAGGAGAGAACAACTGAAGAACTATTACAGGCGATAGAGAATCCACCAGTGGTTGGGTGGGGCTCACATAATTATAGCAGCTGATATATTGGCAGCATGCGGGCTTAGCAGCGTGGAGTTTATCTGATCGTAGTTGTTGGGAGTCACGGAGTTTAAGAAAAGAAATCCTTGTAAACAGTACTGGTTTATTGCTGATTTATTGCTTGCCTTGTTATGGGACTGTAATCCATTACTGCCTTGTTTATACAAGAAATCCCTTTGAATTCTAAAATGGAGTTTTGCTTCTCTTTTGTTGCGATAAAAAACATTTACTGGAATTGTACTGCGTGTGTGTGTCTGTTTCGAACCAATTTCCTTTTCATTGGAGGCTTGTCCTAGAAGCCGGCAGAACAGACTTTACCTTCACTTTTCATCCCCCAAGGTTTTGATGAGCCTGATGAAACAGAGACTAAAAAAGACCTTAAAGAAGGAAAAAGCATAAGTAAGTTTCACTTTGTCTACATGTGCGATTAAATCCCCAAATCTCACTGTCAACCCCTGTGGAGCGCAAAAGCACCCAGGCTTCCTTGATTATCTCAGGGACCGCCTTCTGCTGCACGAATCCCAGCGACCAGTTAGGTCCCACAGAGTGGGTATTCTCCAGGTCCTGTCGACTAAACAATGTCGCTTGGTGGGACCCGGGGGAAGAGCCTTCTCTGTGGTAGCCCCCGGCCCCCTGGAACCAACTCCCCCCAGAGATTAGAATTGCCCCCATCCTCCTTGCCTTTCGTAAGCTACTTAAAACCCACCTCTGCCACCAGGCATGGGGGAATTGAGATGCTGTTTCCCCCTAGGCCTTTACAATTTTATGCATGGTATGTCTGTATGTATGTTTGGTTTTATAATAAGGGTTTTTAACTTTTTTAATATTGGATTGTTATATGCTATTTTTATTACTGTTGTTAGCCATCCCGAGTCTACGGAGAGGGGCGGCATAGAAATCCAATAAATGAATGAATGAATAAATAAATAAATAAATAAATAAATATCTGCTTCAAGGTTAGACTTTTGAGGTCAAATTAATGTTGCAAAGTCAGTGTGCAGTAAGAATGCTCCCCCCCCTATACAGTAGTACCTCTAGATACGAGCTGCTCCACATGCGAGTATTCCAAGTTACGAGCCGTGACGTGAGTGAAATTTCTGTTCGACACCCGAGCTCAAATTTGGGATACGAGCCAAGCTTCCACTAGGTGGCGCAAGCATCCCCTTGCTTCCGGTTATCTTGGCGCGAAAAACAAAGTCTAAAGGCATTTGTTTGAGATGCGAGTTGATCGACTTACGAGCTCGGGTCTGGAACGAATTAAACTCGTATGTCGAGGTACCACTGTAATTATTAGCTTGACTCTCCCTTCACTTTTCATCCCCCAAGGTTTTGATACGTCTGATGATACGGAGATTAAGAAAGATCTTGAAAAAGGAATAAGCAAAAGTAAGTGTCACTTCATTGCAGAATTAAATCCTCAAATCTCACTGTCAAGCACTATGGAGTACAGTGAACTGTCCAGAGTCTTCTAAGAGTGGGACGGCATATATGCCTAAATAAATAAAAAGGCACCCAGACTTGCTTAGATAATTGCTTCAAGTTTAGACCTTGATGCTTTTGGGGTCAAATTAATGTTGCAAGGTCAGTGTGAAGTGAGAAAGATCCCCCCCTATAAGTATTAGCTTGACTCTCCCTTAACTTTTCATCCCCCAAGGTTTTGATGAGTCTGATGATACAGAGAGTAAGAAAGAGCTTGAAGAAGGAATAAGCAGAAGTAAGTTTCATTTTGTCTCCTTGCCTGATTAAATCCCCAAATCTCACTGTCAACCCCTGTGGAGTGCAAAAGAACCCAGGCTTGCTTAGATATCTGCTTCAAGGTTAGACCTTGGTGCTTTTGGGGTCAAATTAATGTTGCAAAGTCAATGTGAAATAAGAATGCTCCTATACACACAAGTATTGACTTTACCCTGACTTTGTTGTGGTTTGCTCTGGCCCAGCTCCTGCCCCAAGGAATGTGGAGGTGGATGCAGGGGAAACATCAACATGTCATAGGCCTGTTTTATTGCCGACAGAGTCAGGTAGTGAAGTTTCCTCGGAAGAAGAAGAAGGTGGGGGTGACTTGGAAGAGGGGGGCTTGGCAGACAGCCCAGGAAGCCAATCTCCATTATCTTCGGTAGATTCGGATGATGAATTGATAGACCCACGTATGCGTAGAGTTATGCATAGGAGAGAACAACTGAAGAACTATTACAGGCGATAGAGAATCCACCTGTGGTTGGATGGGGCTCACGTAATTATAGCAGCTGTTATGTTGGCAACGTGCGAGCTTAGCAGCGTGGAGTTTATCTGATCGTAGTTGTTGGGAGTCACGGAATTTGAGAAAAGAAATCCTTGTAAGTTTTGCCATGTCTGGAACAAACAGTATTTGTGCCGAACTGCACAGTACTGGTTTATGGCTGATTTATTGCTTGCCTTGTTATGGGACTGTAATCCATTACTGCCTTGTTTATACAAGAAATCCCTTTGAATTCTAAAAGGGAGTGTTGCTTCTCTTTTGTTGAGATTAAAAAACATGTACTGGAATTCTACTGCGTGTGTGTGTCTGTTTTGAACCACTTTCCTTTTCATTGGAGGCTTGAACTAGAAGCCGGCAGAACAGACTTTACCTTCACTTTTCATCCCCCAAGGTTTTGATGAGCCTGATGAAACAGAGACTAAAAAAGACCTTCAAAAAGGAAAAAGTATAAGTAAGTTTCACTTTGTCTACATGTGCGGTTAAATCCCTAAATCTCACTGTCAACCCCTGTGGAGTGCAAAAGCACCCAGGCTTGCTTAGATATCTGCTTCAAGGTTAGACCTTGGTACTTTTGAGGTCAAATTCATGTTGCAAAGTCAGTGTGAAATAAGAATGCTTTCTCCATCGCAAATATTAACTTCCATTTTCATCTCCCAAGGTTTTGCTGATAAGCCTGATGATAGAAAGACTAAGAAAGATTTTGAAGAAGGAACAAGCAGAAGTAAGTTTCATTTTGTCTTCTTCCACGATTAAATCCCCAAATCTCACTCTCAACTCCTATGGAGTACAAAAGCACCCCGACATCTTTAGATATCTGTTGCCAGATTAGGTCTTAGTACTTTTGAGGTCAAATTAATGTTGTAAAGTCGGTGTGAAATAAGAATGTTTCCTTACAGTCACCCACAAATACAGTGATACCTCATCTTACAAACGCCTCGTTATCATAGTTCCCTCTAAGCTGAGCAGTGAGCAATCGCTCACTTAAAAATCATAATCAACTCAGAGTTTTTCAAACCTGCCCAGAAGCCGAGAGGGAAAGATTGAGAGGGAAGGAGAGAGAGAGGAAGAGAGGAAGAGAGAGAAACAGATAGAAAAAAGAGAGGAAGGAAAAGAGAAAGAAAAAGAATGGGAGTAAGGAAGAGAATCAAAATCTAGTTTGAAAGTAGCTCAACTTTTTAAGTGGCATTTTGATATTGATAGAGTTGCCCTATTATGAGCTCACTGTTATAGACACACAGTACAGTATTTTATTTTGAAATTCTCTGAGGCAAAACAGGGTGGGTTTTTTATTTGTTTGTTTGTTTGTTTATTTATTTAATATTTCTGTGCCGCCCAGTCCCAAAGGGACTGCTGCTCAGACACTACACTTTTCCGCCCACCCCCACAAAAAATTAGAGGGAACACTGCTCGTTATACAAACTTTTTGAGATACAAACCCGGGGTTTAAGATTTTTTTGCCTCTTCTTACAAACTATTTTCACCTTACAAACCCACCGCCGCCACTGGGATGCCCCACCTCTGGACTTCCGTTGCCAGCGAAGCACCCATTTTTGTGCTGCTGGGATTTCCCTGAGGCTCCTCTCCATGGGAAACCCTACCTCTGGACTTCTGTGTTTTTGTAATGCTGCAGGGGAATCCCAGCAGTGCAAAAACGGGCACTTCGCTAGCAACAAAAGTCCAGAGGTGGGGTTTCCCAGCGAGGGGAACCTCAATGAAATCGCAGCATCGCAAAAACACAGAGGTCCACAGGTGGGGTTTCGAGGCAAAAGGGGTGAATTTTGGGCTTGCACGCATTAATCACTTTTCCATTGATTCCTATGGGAAACATTGTTTCGTCTTACAAACTTTTCACCTTAAGAACCTCGTCCCGGAACCAATTAAGTTTGTAAGACAAGGTATCACTGTATTAGCTTGACACTCCTTTTACTTTTCAACTCCCAAGGTTTTGATAAGCCTGATCGTACAGAGAGTAAGAAAAACATTGAAAAAGGAACAATCAGAAGTAAGTTTCACTTTGTTTTTCTATGTGATTAAATCCCCAAATCTCACTGTGGAGTGCAAAAACACCCAGGCATGCTTAGATAATTACTTCTGGTTTAGGCCTTGATACTTTTGAGGTCAAATTATTGTTGGAAAGTCAGTGTGAAATAAGTATGCTCCCCCTCCCCCGTCATCAAATTGTAGTACACACCAAATAGTTGATGTACATTGTTGTGATTCAGCCTGAGGCTGCTCAGGGACCAGTTGTGTCTCTGCTGGCTCCATGCCCGGAGGAGGATGACAGCGAAGAGGAGGGGGCGGAACAGTCGGATGGGGGAGAGGAAAATCAGGAATGGGATGAAGGAGAACAGCATGAGAGCCCCGGGGGGGGGGTTTCTCCCCAGCCAGTAGCTTGGAGTCATTAGGTGATGACGCACAAGCTGTCATTGACATGCGACAGAGACGTTCAGATCAAAGAAAGGAGCAATTAAAGAAGTATTATCAGCACTGAATTAGGAACAGCTGGGTTTGGGTGTGGTCCTCCTTAGCAGGGTTTAAAAGGCAGGCAAGCCCTTGAAGCCATGTGGAGTGTTATCAGTTTGGAGTGGCGTTATCCTGTCTTGTTTCTCGGCGTCTCTGTTCCTGGCTTGTGGCCCAGCAGTTTTGGAAGACCCGTGGGAGGTGTAGGTCTGCTATCTACAGCCTAGGCTTGGCAGCAAGAATCCTGTATTGCTGCATGGACTTTTGCCTTCGTGGATATATCTGAAGATACAGCATTTTCCTGTTTGTAAGGACATTTTCTGTTACCTGTGTTTTTCTTGAATTTTATAAAACTGCCTTTGCCTTTTACCAGTGTGTCTGGCTTCTCTTTTTGGGTTGGTATTGGCTTCTGTAGTGACCCAGACAGAACATACATAAGCAAGGTATTTATTTTGCTAAAGAAGTAGTGGAAGAATAGCTTGTTTCATGTTCATCTCTGTAACGATTCTAGAAACAAATTATTTTGTCTGGACAACCTCCTTCGTAGAATTTACTTGTAGTAAGGGTGTTCTAACTCGGGAACCTTATAGCTGGTCATGTGGCCAACATGATATCACCACCAAAGTGGTACCTGTTTATCTACTTGCCTTTGCCTGCTTTTGAACTGCTAGTTTGGCAGGAACTGAGCTGAGGACGGGAGCTCACCCCATCTGTATTGCTTGGGTCTCAAACCTGGGCTGCTGGCTTTGCAGATGACAACCTCAGTGTCTTAACCACTGAGCCATTATGATCCTCCACTAGAAAGGCTTACCATATCTCCTCAAATATATTTAAGGATAGGCATGCCAGAAGGTGCTTCCCCCAAACTGAATGGAAGTTCTTGGAATGCATTTTTTAAAAATTCAAAATTAAGTAAAAGACCACAGAGAGGGGCCTGGTGAATTCTTTGTCTAAAAAGTTCCAAAGGAGAGGAGGAAGTAGGAGGAGGAGAAGGAAGAAGAAGAGGAGGAGGAGGAGAAGGAGGAGGAGAAGGAGAAGGAGGAGGAGGAGGAGGAGGGGAGGAGGAGGAGGAAGAAGAAGAAGAAGAAGAAGAAAAGAAGAAGAAGAAAAGGGAGAAGGAGAAGGAGAAGAAAAGAAGAAAAGAAGAAGAAGAAAAGGGAGAAGGAGAAGAAGAAGAAGAAGAAGAAGAAGAAAAGAAGAAGAAGAAGAGGGAGAAGGAGAAGAAGAAGAAGGAGAAAAGGGAGAAGGAGAAGAAGAAGAAGAAAAGAAGAAGAAGAAGAAGAAGAAGAAGAAGAAGAAGAAGAAGAAGAAGAAGAAGAAGAAGAAGAAGAAGAAGAAGCTCAAACTCCAAGCTAAATCAGCCCCTTGGGGCAGTTTTCTTTTTGACCTGCCCCTCCTTTGTTCACAATCAAACGAGGAGAATAAGAAAATCAATTGGGTTTTGCATCCCAGCTGCTGGCAGTATTGATCACTTCAGGTAAATCAATCTCCCCTCCAATTGCATTCTTGTCACGGGCTTCCATTCATTCAAGAGCCATTAGAGATACAAAAGGAGCATTTTCCATATGGCTTCATCGCGGGGGTAATGGCGGGGCATGGGGGAGAGGCCCTTGCGAAGCTGCAAACGTTCATTTGAGTAACTGGGCTCAACCGACGTCCAACTTTGCTTGGAAATGCATGAGAATTGTCATCCCTGGGTAAGTGTGTGAATAAATGCTTCGTGATTTCTGCCGCAGCTCCTGAATACCAGCTGATTCAAAAAGAGGAGAAGGCAGAAGGTTCGATCAAATGGGAAACCTACTACACTTATATCAAGTCATCTGGAGGTACATGCCACAACCGGTTGCACAATTTCTGAAATGCATTTGTTCATGGTAAATTTCTGCAAAGGTCATAGAGGCATGTGGGCTAGGTGTGCGTATGCATGGACAGACAAACACACCTGTATTATATACAGTGGTACCTCATCATACGAACTTAATTGGTTCCAGGAGAAGGTTCGTAAAGTGAAAAGTTTGTAAGATGAAACAATGTTTCCCATAGGAATCAATGTAAAAGCAAATAATTCGTGCAAATCCTTCAGGAAAATCTCAAACTTTAGAAGGGAGGCGAACAGAGGGCAGGGAGGAGCAGCTAAAGGGGGCGGGTGGAAGAAGTAAGGCTAGGCTAAAGGGTGAGTGGGAAGGAAGAAAGGCAAGGGGAGCGCCTCTCCCTTTTCTTTCTTCAAAAGACACAGTTTCAGTGCCTTTGCAAGCATGCAAAATCTTTACTCCTCCAAGCTGCCCCTCCCTTTTCTTTCTTAAAAAGACATCATTTCAGTGCCTTTGCAATCATGCAAAATCTTTACTCCTCCAAGCTGCCCCTCCCTTTTCTTTCTTAAATAGACACCGTTTCAGTGCCTTTGCAATCATGCAAAATCTTTACTCCTCCAAGCTGCCCCTCCCTTTTCTTTCTTAAAAAGATACCGTTTCAGTGCTTTTGCAAGCATGCAAAATCTTTACTCCTCCAAGCTGCCCCTCCCTTTTCTTTCTTCAAAAAAGGGGGGGAAAAGAAACCCCTTCATCCCAGCAGCAGCTGCTTGGGTTCGTAAGGTGAAAATAGTTCGGAAGAAGAGGCAAAAAAATCTTAAACACCGGGTTCGTATCTTGAAAAGTTTGTTAGAAGAGGCTTTCGTAAGATGAGGTACCACTGTATATATAATATCTGGATATGATGGCATAATGTGCCAAAGACACATGGTGGGAATTGAAATCAACTTGGAAAAATTGATCTTCCGAATACTTTTGGGACTGATTTAGAAGCCTTGATAGCTTGATTTTGAGGTCAAGTATTTAATGCCCTACAAGTAACTTAGCATTTTGCTTTTTCTTTCGTTGCCTTGCAAAAGAGGCATCTGCCTTTCATACAAATGAAATGCATTATTTGCATACAAATCTAATTAATAAATTAATAAATAAATTATAGAAAAAGATGAAGAGATTCTGGATGAAGTGTGCAAAACAGCAGCAAAGATGATGAGGGGACTGGAAGCTAAAACACACAAAGAACAGTTGCAGGAACTGGGCATGGCTAGTCTAATGAAAAGAAGGACAAGGAGTGACATGACAGCAGCTTTCAGATATTTAAGGGGCTGCCATAGACAAGAGGGAGTCAAGCTCTTCTCCAAAGCACCAGAAGGCAGGACAAGAAGCAATGGGGAGAAATTAATCAAGGAGAGAAGCAACCTAGAAATAATGGTATAGAGCAGGGATAGGCAAAGTTGGCTCTTCTATGACATGTGGGCTTCAACTCCCAGAATCCCTGAGCTAGCATGATTGGCTCAGGGATTCTGGGAGTTGAAGTCCACAAGTCATAGAAGAGCCAACTTTGCCTACCCCTGGTATAGAGTCTCTTGTTTCAGCAGGGTATTGGACTAGAAGACCTGCAAGGTCTTGAGAGAGGTGGGGGTAGGGAGGGAGGGAGACTGACTCTCTCGGGCCTTGCCCTTGAGCTTCAGATTATCTCAGGGACCGCTTTCTGCCGCACGAATCCCAGCGACCGGTTAGGTCCCACAGAGTTGGTCTCCTCCGGGTCCCGTCAACAAAACAATGTCACTTGGCGGGGCCCAGGGGAAGAGCCTTCTCTGTGGCGGCCCCGACCCTCTGGAATCAACTCCCCCCAGAGATTAGAATTGCCCCCACCCTCCTTGCCTTTCGTAAGCTCCTTAAAACCCACCTCTGTCATCAGGCATGGGGGGACTGAGATACTCTTTCCCCCTAAGCCTTTATAATTTATGCATGGTATGTTTGTTTGTATGGATGTTTAGTTTTACAAATAAGGGTATTTTAGTTGTTTTTAGTATTGGATTTGCATGATGTTTTTTATTACTGTTGTTAGCCACCCCGAGTCTACAGAGAGGGGCGGCATACAAATCCAATAAATAAATAGATAGATAGATAGATAGATAGATAGATAGATAGATAGATAGATAGATAGATAGATAGATAGATTAGATAGATAGATAGATAGATAGATAGATAGATAGATAGATAGATAGATAGATAGATAGATAGATAGATAGATAAAGTTCAGCTGCTAGCTCTTCGTCTTAAGTGGTTCATCTTAAGTGGTTCACTGAGTGTGAACTCAGCCTTCATTTCCTCGGGAATGCAACCTGGTTTGACATCCCGTGTCTACACTTGCTTCTAGGTCTCCTACTGTGGCTTGGCATCGTTTTTCTCTTTCTTCTGATGATTGCCAGCTCAGGCTTTAGCAGCTGGTGGTTGAGTTTCTGGTTAAAGCAAGGATCGGGGGTAAGTAAGTGCCATTTGGCATCAAAATATCATTCCATTGATATCAGGGTATGCCCTACCTTCATAATCTAAAGGCACATGGACTCCAACTCCCAGAATTCCCTGGTTTATGTGGTCCTCTACCTGCCTGTGATGGCAAACAAAAAAAAGTAAAGTAAGACTTCATGAAGTTTGGAAGTTGGAACTCCATTCCAATGTTGTAGCTATCTCTTAAACGTATATCTTTTCCTTTATCTATATTTATACATTAAATACATTATATCAGGTATACCTACTATTGTAGGCATATTATTTATTTATTTATTTATTCTATTTTCTATGCCACCCTTCTCCTTAGATTCAGGGTGGCTTAAAACATGTTAGCAACAGAGACAGCATATTTTTTATTTTTTTATTTTATTTTTTATTTATTCATTTGTCCAATACATAAATACATAGGAAGAAAATAGACATGTGATAATATAAAAAGAGGGTGAAGGTGAACTTAGAGGAGAGGATATATGAAAGGAAGAGAATATATAAGATAGGTGAAAAAAAAGGAAAGACAATTGGACAGGGGACGAAAGGCACACCAGTGCACTTATGTACGCCCCTTACTGACCTCTTAGGAACCTGGAGAGGTCAATCGTGGAGAGTCTAAGGGAGAAGTGTTGGGGGTTAGGGGTTGACACAATTGAGTCCAGTAGTGAGTTCCAAGCTTCGATAACTCGATTGTTGTAATCATATTTTTTACAGTCAAGTTTGGCGCGGTTCGTATTAAGTTTGAATCTGGTGCGTGCTCTTGTCTTATTGCGGTTGAAGCTGAAGTAGTCATTGACTGGTAAGACATTGCAGCATATGATCTTGTGGGCAATGCTCAGATCGTGTTTTAGGCGTCATAGTTCTAGGCTTTCTAGGCCTAGGATTGTCCTCATTTTACCCACCTCAGAAGGATTTTACCCACCAATCCGGGTCCTCATTTTACCCACCTTGGAAGGATCGAAGGTTGAGTCAACCTTGAGCCGGTGATGAGATCTGAACCACTGACCTACAGATCTAGTCAGCTTCAGTGGCCTGTAGTACAGCACTCTACTTGCTGTGCTGCCCCACCTCTAATGCTGCCCCCTTCCTCCTATTTTTATCATCTGGGTCTACCACCTCTAACTTTCAATTTTTTTCGAAATTAGTTGCTATATCCTTCTTGACCAAGATAGATATATAACCGAGGAAAAGCATTTCTTCTTTGTTTGCTTCAAATCTGCTCTTCAGAACACAACTTGTAACCATCCTCAAAACAAAACCTGTGATAAAGGCAGCATCACCGACAATCCTCGGCTCCATTTCTACCAGCTGGTCTTTGGGATGAGCCTGGTGTCCATGATTGTCCTGAGTTTCATCAAAGCTTACAGTTTCACTAAGTTGACCTTACGAGCCGCCTCCAACCTCCACAACATCATGTTTTACAAGGTATCACTAAACTTTGATTAACCATCATGGTGATTCCATTTTTATTTTATTTTATTTTATTTGATAGGGCAAAGGAAGCAAAGTTAATTTTATAAACCTAATTTGTGTGTGTATGTATGTCAGAAAATGCCCAATGTCCAATTGGGACATTGGAAAATGTCCAATGCCCATCAGGCATGAACAATCAGACCTACATTTGTAGCATTCAAGCAAGCTACTTTATTGAAGTATGCCCATTCTACAGGAATCTCCCCATCGCTAGTTTTTACCTGGGAAAGACCACATAAGGTTCAAGGACAAGGGGGGCAGGAGAGAGAACCTGCCCTCTTGTGTTTACATAACAATTCCAGATATTGTCCCTCTTAAGCCCTGCTTCTCAACCAGAACAGTTGCTCCCCAACAGGGCTTCAGCAATTATTCAATGCACTGTGCCTTAACATAGTGTGTACCCATAAGCAGTGTTCTCTCTAAATTTTTTTTGGGGTGGGCGGAAAAGTATAGTGTCTGAGCGGCAGTCCCTTCAGGACTGGGCGACACAGAAATAATAATAAAATTTCCCTCTCGGCTTCTGGGCAGGTTTGGAAAACTCTGAGTTGATGATGATTTTTAAGTGAGCGATTGCTCACCTGCTCAGCTTAGAGGGAATTATGCCCATAAGTCACAATCCAATACTGCCCATCAGAGACTTTGGGATGGAGGATTTGCTTATTCCAAAGTGGGTGACTAGTGAGGATGCAACAGGCCTTCTTGGTTGTGGCTGTCATTTGCAGAACAATCTGTCCCTGCAAGTAACAATGGTCCTTACTCTACAGGTCTTCTGAATACAGGTCATTTGCCAGGGATAATTGAATAGCCCCTTCTGTAAAGGTTTCTCTTTGACTTAGTTGCATCTTTCTCGGAATCTGCTGGGATTGGCTTAGATTCTAAATATTAATGATAGGTGATAGACAGACAGACAAACAGACAGCTAGACAGACAGATGATAGAGATGATAGGTAGGTAGGTATGTAGATAGAGAGAGAGGGGGGGGGGAAAGAGAGATAGATAGGTGATAGATAGAAGATAGACAGACAGACAGATATGGAGGGAGGGAAGTATGGGCGGGAAGGCAGGCAGATAGATGATAGACATGTGGAAGATGGATGGATGGATGGATGGATGGATGGATGGATGGATGGATGGATGGATGGATAGATAGATAGATAGATAGATAGATAGATAGATAGATAGATCATATCTATCTAGATATCATCTATCTATCTATACACCCATCCATCCATCTTCTATCTGTCTGTCAGACAGATAGACAGACAGGCAGATATGGAATATAGCACAGACAAGGAGGTCAGGTCTGGATTTTTCCTCAAAGCCAAAAGAACATTTCTACGGAAATCTCTCACATTCATTGATTCAATTATAAAAACTAAACAAAAAAACCCACAAAACCTTAGCAAAGATTATAACTTTTTGATGAATTTCAGAAATCAAGTTTCAGGCAAGATTTGTGGCCTGAATCCACTTACAGCTAACAATCTGGTACTAGGAAGTAGTTTTCTTCCAAGTCAATTAAATTCTCTGTTGGATATTGCTTTCCAGCAAAGGATCTGGTTGGAATGTTCTCCTCAAATTATGGCTGGCTTTGCAGACTGGGTTGATAGGGCTCGGCCATCTGTTAAATGCCACCCGCTTTCTAGTTACATAAACTTCATCTCCCAGAATTTCCCAACCTGCTTAAACATAAGTAAGAATTCTGGGAATTGAAGTCCTCTAACCTGGAGGTCACCTTGTGTTTGTTGCATATTGTAGTATTTTTATTTATTTATTTATTCTTTGTCCAATATACAATACATATGGAAGAGAATAGACATTAAGTAATATATATAAAGATAGAAAGTAAAAAAGAAGAGAAGTAGATGGGAGGGAGAGAATATATATGATATAAGAGATAGGGAGAGAATATATATGATATATATATTATAGATAGATAGATAGATATAGATATAGATATAGATATAGATATAGATATAGATATAGTTATAGATATAGATATATAGATAAGGAGAGAATATATATAATATATGAGATAAGGAAAGACAATTGGACAGGGGACGATAGGCACATCAGTGCACTTATATACGCCCCTTACTGGCCTCTTAGGAACCTGGAGAGGTCAATCGTGGAGAGTCTAAGGGAGAAATGTTGGGGGTTAGGGGTTGACACTATTGAGTCCGGTAATGAGTTCCACGCTTCGACAACTCAATTGTTAAAGTCATATTTTTTACAGTCAAGTTTGGAGCGGTTAATATTAAGTTTGAATCTGTTTTGTGCTCTTGTGTTGTTGCGGTTGAAGCTGAAGTAGTCGTTGACCGGAAGGACGTTGCGGCATATGATCTTGTGGGCAATACTTAAATCGTGTTTTAGGCGCCGCAGTTCTCTTTTCCCTCCTCCCCCCATAACACCTATCCGCTTATTTACAGATCTTGAACAGTCCAATGAATTTCTTTGATACCAATCCCACCGGCAGAATTATAAACCGTTTCTCTAAGGATATGGATGATGTGGATACGCAATTGCCCTTTTATCTCGAGAACTTCCTGCTGCAGTTTTCCGGGCTCCTGGCCATCTTTACCATTGTCACCGTTGTCTTTCCTTACCTCCTCATCGGCATGGCTGTGCTAACCATCATCTTCATTCTGCTCTTCCAGTAAGTGGGATTTCTCTGCATGGGTGTGGCGAATATTTTATACATAGAGGATTGAGAGCAGCAGCACTTATACATCGCTTTACATTGTTTTAATATAGCCCCTTCTAGGTGGTTTACAGAATCAGCCTGTTGCTCCCCAACAATCTGGGTCCTCATTTTAGCCACCTTGGAAGGATGGAAGGCTGAGTCATCCTTGAGCTTGGTGAGATTGCAGGCAGCCAGCAGCCAGCAGAAGTAGCCTGCAGTACTGCACTCTAACCACTGCGCATATGGCACATATGATCATATGATAGATGATAGAGAGGGTAGATAGATAGATAGATAGATAGATAATGCAAGGTAGGTAGGTAGATAGATAGATAGGTAGTTTGGTTGGCTGGTTGATGGGCAGAGATAGGTAGGTAGGTAGGTAGGTTGATGGGTAGAGATAGATAGATAGATAGATAGATAGATAGATAGATAGATAGATAGATAGATAGGTTCATTGATTGATGGGTAGAGATAGCTAGGTAGCTAGCTAGCTAGGTTGGTTTGATGGTTGGTTGGTTGATGGGTAGAGATAGATAGATAGATAGATAGGTAGGTAGGTAGGTAGGTAGATAGATAGATAGATAGATAGATAGATAGATAGATAGATTCAATGATTGATGAGTAGAGATAGCTAGGTAGCTAGGTTTGTTTGATGGTTGGTTGGTTGATGGGTAGATAGCTAGATAGGTGATAGATAGATAGATAGATAGATAGATAGATAGATAGATAGATAGATAGATGGGTGGGTGGGTGGGTGGGTGGGTGGGGTTGGGTGGGTGGGTAGGTAGGTAGGTAGGTAGGTAGATAGATAGATAGATAGATAGATAGATAGATAGATAGATAGATAGGTAGATAGATAGAAAGACAGGTAGGTAGGTAGGTAGGTAGGTAGATAGATAGATAGATAGATAGATAGATGACAACTATACAGACAATGGATGGATGAACAGACCACATACCTGCATTTCATCACAGTATTTTTCAGAGCACCATCCAAGACCTCAAACGAATTGAGAACCTCAGCAGATCTCTGTGGCTCTGCTTGATCACCTCTTCAATCCAAGGTCTTAGTACTATCCATGCCTTCAACAAGACAGAGGACTACATAAAACGGTACGTTTCCTGCCTGGGCCCAAATCACGCTGTTGTTGTTGTTGTTGTCTTTTTCCCCCCCCTCCCTTTTTCGCTACCCATCTCTCCACTCTTAAGTATGGCTGTTTTGCTATTTTTCCACCCGAGCACCGATCCTGGACCTGCCGCGAAATTGATGAAGCCACTCTACTATTGTGCTGCCTAAGTGGGAGATATCCAGGGGTTTTCCATTTGCAGAAAATGCTGAGCCGCAGGGAAGCTCTCTGATTGCCCTATCGATTCTCAGGATTGTCTCTAAGTGCAGCCGTGTACGGCCCCCACGAGAGCACTTTATATTCCTTTGCAAGCCATTAAACTCTTCTTAAGATTTGGTTTTCTAAAGCAACAGAATTCAACGTTTGAATCTTCAGTCCGTTTCTGGCTGAATCTGAGCCTCACTGAAAAAAGCCTCTAACTAAACAGTAACTCAGTGGGAGGATAGGGGGCCTTTTCCAAGCCACTAGAATGGAAAGTTTAGTTTAGTTTATTTAGATTTTTATGCCGTCCCTCTCCAAAGACTTGGGGCGGCTAACAACAATAAAAAACAATGTAACAAATCTAATATTAAAAAGTAATCTAAAAAAACCCCAATTTAAGAGACCAATCATACCAACAAACATACCATGTATAAATTCTATAAGCCTAGGGGGACGGGAGAAAAACATTTCGATTCCCCCATGCCTGACGACAGAGGTGGGTTTTAAGGAGCTTGCGAAAGGCAAGGAGGGTGGGGGCAACTCTGATATCTGCGGGGAGCTGGTTCCAGAGGGTCGGGGCCGCCACAGAGAAGGCTCTTCTCCTGGGTCCCGCCAAATGACATTGTTTAGTCGACGGGACCCGGAGAATGCCAACTCTGTGGGACCTAACCGGTCGCTGGGATTCGTGTGGCAGAAGGCGGTCCCGGAGATATTCTGGTCTGGTGCCATGAAGGGCTTTATAGGTCATAACCAACACTTTGAATTGTGACCGGAAATTGATCGGCAACCAATGCAGACTGCGGAGTGTTGGTGTAACATGGGCATGCCTCGGGAAGCCCATGATTGCTCTCGCAGCTGCATTCTGCATGATCTGAAGTTTCCAAACACTTTTCAAAGGTAGCCCCATGTAGAGAGCATTACAGTAGTCGAGCCTCGAGGTGATGAGGGCATGAGTGACTGTGAGCAGTGAGTTCCGGTCCAGATAGGGCCGCAACTGGTGCACCAGATGAACCTGGGCAAACGCCCCCCTCGCCACAGCTGAATGATATTTCTCTAATGTGAGCTGTGGATCGAGGAGGACGCCCAAGTTGCGGACCCTCTCTGAGGGAGTCAGTAATTCCCCCCCCCCATGGTTATGGATGGACAGATGGGATTGTCCTTGGGAGGCAGAACCCACAGCCACTCCATCTTATCCGCGTTGAGCTTGAGTCTGTTGACACCCATCCAGGCCCCAACAGCCTCCAGGCACCGGCACATCACTTCCACTGCTTCGTTGACTGGACATGGGGTGGAGATGTATAACTGGGTATCATCCGCATAGTGATGATACCTCACCCCATGCCCTGTGCCCTGTCAGCGTCGGTAATGAAAACCAACAAGCTCAGAGAGCACCGAGTTCAACCCCGACCTACAGTTATTTGCTTCTATCAATCCAAGACAACTATTGAGCAACTCATTCTTACTTTCCTTTCAGTTTTAGGATCTTGAATAACGAAAACTCAAACCATTTCCTTATGTTTAACTATGCACTGCGATGGTTTGCATTGAGGACAGATATTCTCATGAACTTCATGACGTTCATTGTCGCCTTGTGTGTGGTCCACAGCCATTCTTCTGTCAGTACTGCAGAAAAGGGCTTGGCTCTATCTTATTCTCTCCAGGTAAAAAATTAGTGGGTAGAATCTTCAAGTAACTCACCCTTCATTTTCTGACTGTAGACGGGATCTTGACTTGTGTGACATTACCGTAGTTTTCAGATTATATGATGCACTGAAGTATAAGACACACCTTACTTTTGGGGAGGGAGAGGGGAAAAAATCTACCTACCAGGTATTTATCTGGCTAGTGTCCTTAATCTCATCAACTTCAACAGGTTATTTTAGCCCCTGGTTAGGGCTGAAAAAAACCTTTTTCACAGGGAGCAGGCATGAAAAGAAGCCTGCAAAGTCTTAAGGCAGGTAAAACTGCTTCAGAGGGAGTAGGAATAAAAATAAATGCTGCAAGCTAGGAAGAGTGTTCGCACCGCGTTAGGGCTGAAAAAAATCTTTTTCAGAGGGAGTAGTAATGAAAACAAACCTGCAAAAACTTAGGACTGGGAAAAAAACCTTCTTCAGAGGGAGTAGGAAGCCCGGAAGATCATTAGCACCTAGTTAGGGCTGGAAAAAAGAAGCTTTGAAGAAGCTACATTTGATGTATAAGACGAACCCAAATTTTCGCCTCTTTTAGAGAGGAAAAAGGTGCATCTTATACTCCGAAAAATACGGTAATAGCATTGATAAAATTGGATGCACCATGTGTGAATGGATATTGTCAAGCACCTGGGAAATCAGGAGATTTAGTCAATTTAAACAAGTATACAGAAGGAAAAGGGGGAACATGATCGAAACATTTAAATATGTTAAAGGGTTAAATAAGGTTCAGGAGGGAAGTGTTTTTAATAGGAAAGTGAACACAAGAACAAGGGGGCACAATCTGAGGTTAGTTGGGGGAAAGATCAAAAGCAACATGAGAAAATATTATTTTACTGAAAGAGTAGTAGATGCTTGGAACAAACTTCCAGCAGACGTGGTAGATAAATCCACAGTAACTGAATTTAAAGATGCCTGGGATAAACATATATCCATTGTAAGATAAAATACAGGAAATAGTATAAGGGCAGACTAGATGGACCATGAGGTCTTTTTCTGCTGTCAGTCTTCTATGTTTCTATGTATAAAGCTTTATTGGAAGTTCTCTACAAGAGTCTGGTCAAGTGACCATTAAGGGAAATGCATGGGGGTTAAGAATAGCAAAGAATTCAAGGAGGACTAGACTTAGATCTCTTGTGGGCATGAAAGGATTCTTGAAGTGATGGATTTGATTCTATCAGGCTCAGCCTGGTCATCTTCTACATCTATCTTTCTCATCATCCAACATGTTCAGGAGAGTGAGAATCTACTGACACATAAACACACACACACAGGGAGAGGGAGATTTGTAACTGTAGGCTGTCCTTGACTTACGACACAGTTGGTACCAGAAGTTCCATTGCTAAGCGATGTAGTCATTGAGTCATGCCCGATTTTACAACCTTTGTTGTCACAGTTGTTAAGCAAATACAGCTTCCCTTATGCTTCTTTGTATATGTAGCACCAGGGAGCAAATAAAAAGAACAGTCACCATGTGCTTTACAGCTCAACTGGTCTACTGTAACAGGAAACAGGAAAATCTACTTAGAACAAAAGAGCATAAAGTAGATACCATAGAGCCAAACTTGTAAATGCTGCCATCTACTGGCTCAGGGGTAAGCAAAGTTGGCTCTTTTATGACATGTGGACTTCAATTCCCAGAATTCCTGAGCTAGCATGATTGGCTTAGGAATTCTGGGAGTTGAAGTCCACAACTCATAGAAGAGCCAACTTTGCCTACCGCTGTACTGGCTCAATACTACTCTAGTTGTTGCATAGAAATACATTTCCAACAATGAGTTCCAGCACTTAAGGATTTTAGAGCATCTAGAAAGGTCACAACTAGCATTCATTTGACCCCAGGATGCTACAACTCTTGTAAACACACACCAATTGCCGAGCACTTGAATCGTAGTCATGGTGACTTAACAAATGTCTCAGCAACAGAAATTTTGGGTTCAATTATGGTCACAAGTCAAAGACTACCTTTGTACCTCCTTCCATAATGAAAGGGCCTAAAATGATTTTTTTTAAAAAAAGCTTTAGGAGAAGGAAATGGCATTGTGGTTTTGTATTGAACTTCAACGCAAATACCTGGACTAGGAATTTTTCCATCCTAAGCTCATCTCATTTTTCGAATGCACACTGCAGCCCCCAAAGTGGATTGTTAAAAAAGTCCACGCAGCAATTGCCTTGTGGAGTTTTCTCCATATGGTGGGTCTCCGGATACCAATTAAAAATAACACACACACAAACACACAAAACAAAAAAAGTAAACTCCTGCAAATCTGATATACTGCCCTCCCCACCTATCACTTTACTACCATCCTGTGAGAGTTGGAAACCTTTATCTCTTATTCAGGGGGACCTGCTCTGTCCTTTAATGCCATGGCTTTATCCTGTCCTGGCCCAAGAATAGGACCAATTTTGTATTGAACAACATATGAATCATGCTTAAAAAATACAAATGGACTAAGCAAAAGATTTGCCACATTTCCAGAAAGGGAATCCCAAATCACATTCAAATGAATTTCAGAACACAAGAAGTTCCATGTTGGATCAGATCTGCATTGATCTAATATTCTGGTTCCATCATAGTGGTTAGAATTTCTTAAACAGGTGATGTATAGCATCCCAGCTATCTTCACTCACAATAGGAGTCTAGTTTTCCATCTCTTCTTATAACTGAAAGTGAGTCAGATGTTGTTCTGTCGAGCTCTCTGGTAGACTCCTCCCAAAAATTCACAGGTACAAATTTCAGACACACACACGTTTTAAAAGTCAAAACAATGTTCTTTAGAATGAAAATTCACTTAACCTAAGCCCTCTTTTGGTATAGCCAAGAGCACTCATCTCCAAACAAACTGGTAATTTGTACAAGTCCCTTATCAGTTCTGTGATACTTAGTTTGCAGCTGTGAGGTAATTCACAGTCCTTCTTCTTTCACAAAGTGAAACACATTTTGCCCTGGTTTAGTTTCAAACCGGGGAAAAATCAGCACACAAAAAGTCAGTCAGTAAAGCAGTCATGAAACACAACGATCAGATAATCCTCCCCAATGGCCAAACCCACAGGCTGCTCTTTATAGCAGCCTCACTAATCACCACAGCCCCACCCAACCACAGGTGGCCTCATTTTCTTTGGTAATAATATCTCAGTTGTTGTTGCCTATGCATCGCTCTCCCCATGCGTGGCTGTATCATTAACTCTTATTCTGAATCCAAGGAGGAGCTAGAAAATTGATCTCCTTCTGAGCTGTCTGCCACACTCTCCTCCTCCCTGTCACTCATGTCTTCTTGGTCAGAGGACCCTTCATCAGCAGATTCCACCGGGGGCAAAACAGGCCTGCAGCATGTGGATGTCTCCCCCACATCCACAGTCCTTGGGGGCAGGAGCTGGGCCAGAGCTAACCACAACAATGTTGGATCAGATCTGCATTGATCCAATATTCTGGTTCTATCATAGTGGTTAGAATTTCTTAAACAGGTGATGTATAGCATCCTAGCTATCTTCACCCACAATAGGAGTCTAATTTTCCATCTCTTCTTATAACTGAAAGTGACTCAGATGTCAAGTAACCTTTGCTATGATTACACATTAGTTTTAAATAATAGGTGAAAGAGATCGGGGGGGGTTGTGTGTGTGCGTGCGTGCGTAGTTCTTTTTCAGGATTTCCCCCCTTAATTTTATTTTTTTAAAATGTCTCTTGGAACAACATCATAAATAACAACAAATTGTATGAGCTTCACTCGAGCCTCAAATTATGGAAATGTTCAACTTCTGAAAATTCCAATCTCTAACTGAAGTTACTATGATACCCTAACACAGTGGTTCTCAACCTGGGGGTTGGGACCCCTTTAGGGGTCGAACGACTGTTTCACAGGGGTCGTCTAAGACCATGGGAAAAGACAAATTTCCCATGGTGTTAGGAACTAAAACTTCCATTCTAGCATCTTGAAACATATTTTTACAATCCGACCAGTCAGGCGTTTACAGTGGGGGTGTCCCTCTGACCTTCCTACCAATCAGCATAAAGCTGTGTTGGGAGAATTGGCGCTAGACTTATGGTTGGGGGTCACCACAACATGAGGAACACTATTAAGAGATCGCAGCATTAGAAAGGTTGGAAACCACTGCCCTAACAGCAGGGTTGGGTTCTTCCTGGTTTGGATCGGTTCGCCCAAACCGATAGAAACCCACTGGTGATGTCATGAAAGCAAGTAGGATGCTTGGCTGCATAGCTAGAGGTATAATAAGCAGGAAGAGGGAGATTATGATCCCGCTATATAGAATGCTGGTGAGACCACATTTGGAATACTGTGTTCAGTTCTGGAGACCTCACCTACAAAAAGATATTGACAAAATTGAACGGGTCCAAAGACGGGCTACAAGAATGGTGGAAGGTCTTAAGCATAAAACGTATCAGGAAAGACTTCATGAACTCCATCTGTATAGTCTGGAGGACAGAAGGAAAAGGGGGGACATGATCAAAACATTTAAATATATTAAAGGGTTAAATAAGGTCCAGGAGGGAAGTGTTTTTAATAGGAAAGTGAACACAAGAACAATGGGACACAATCTGAAGTTAGTTGGGGGAAAGATCAAAAGCAACATGAGAAAATATTATTTTACTGAAAGAGTAGTAGATCCTTGGAACAAACTTCCAGCAGACGTGGTAGATAAATCCACAGTAACTGAATTTAAACATGCCTGGGATAAACATATATCCATCCTAAGATAAAATACAGAAAATAGTATAAGAGCAGACTAGATGGACCATGAGGTCTTTTTCTGCCGTCAGACTTCTATGTTTCTATGTTTCTATGAACTGGATCTTTAATTTTTTTTCCCAGCTTGTGAAATGGTATTTTGTGAGTGGTAACTTCCAAGAGACTTATCCTTCATGGATTTCTCTAATCTCCTTTTAAATCCATTCCTGATTTATTTATTGAGGCCACATATGTATGCCGCCTACTCATGCAAGTCTAAAGCACTATAGCTGCTTGTACCAGATGCTTTTGGAACTGTGCTGGAACTGATTGGATCTGTCCCTTCAAAAGATCTCTCCGCAGAGTAAAAATTCCTGTTCTCACTTTCCCCATTGCTGTTGTTGTTTTTTCCCCTAGCTAAGTGGACTTCTTCAAATATGCGTGAGATCGTGCATTGAAGTTCAAGCCAGATTCATTTCAGTGGAGCAGATAACAGAATACATCGTGGTAAGAAAGCTTCTCCACCAGAGGAATGAATGTTGAGATTTCCATTTTCTTTTTTCATGCAACCCCAAACACAAAAAATAATATTTGCAGAAAGCCAGAACACGAAGGCATAAATCGATAGAAGTTGTTGACATGGTTGAAGCGCTAGTGTAAATACAGTATCGAGTTGGCATTTGCTAGTTTATGAATCTAATTTTTCCATCTCTTCTTATAACTGAAAGTGACTCAGATGTCAAGTATCCTTGGCTATAATTACACAAAATGTTAGTTTGGAATAATAGGTGAAAGAGATCTGCTTTATTTTTGGCGTTTGTGTGTGGTTCTTTTTCAGAAATTTATCCCCCCAATTTTACTTTTAAAATGTCTCTTGGAACAATGCCATAAATGACAACAAATTCTAGGAGCTTTGCTTGAGCCTCAAATGTTCAATTTCTGGAAATTCCAATCTCTAACTGAAGATGCTATGATACCCTAACAGAAAAGTAGCAATAACCTTGAGAAACAAAAGGGGAAAGGCCCAAATAAAAAAATGGGTCAAACAAAATAAATAAAACAGAAATGTAAATTAAGAAAGCACCTCATTTTTGATACTCCCTACTTTTCTTGAAGATAAAAGAAAAGAGAACATGCATTCAGATTTGCACACAGGCAGTCCTTGACTTACGACCCACAATTGAGCATCTCAAACATTAACACCCTTGAAAATGGCCAAAGATATTTCACCAGAAGAGCCCTTCACTCCTCCACTCGAAACAGAATACCCTACGAGACTAGACTTTCAATCCTGGGCCTAGAAAGTTTAAAACTAAGACGCCTTAAACAAGATCTAAGTATTGCCCACAAGATCATATGCTGCAACGTCCTGCCTGTCGGCGACCACTTCATCTTCAACCACAACAACACAAGAGCACACAACAGATTTAAACTTAATATTAACCGCTCCAAACTTGACTGTAAAAAATACGACAACCAAGTTGTCGAAGCATGGAACTCATTACCGTACTCCATAGTGTCATCCCCAAACCCCCAACACTTTACCCTTGGATTATCCATGGTTGACCTATCCAGATTCCTAAGAGGTCAGTAAGGGGCGAGTACAAGTGCACTAGAGTGCCTTCCGTCCCCTGTCCTATTGCTCTCCTATATCTCCTATACCTTTCTTCTATTCCTATATCTCTTCTTCTATTCTTTCATTGATATATTCTATTACTATACCTTCTTTTCTATTCTTTCTTAGATATATTTTACTATGAGTATCTCCTCTATAACCTTCATCATGTATTTTACTATGTGTATACCCACTAAAACCCTCATTGTGTATTGGACAAAATCAATCAATCAATAAATAAAATTAAAAAATTAAGTTGCTAAATGAGACATTTGTTAAGTGAATTTTGCCCCAGGTTACGACTTGTCGTCCCACCAAGGTTAAGTGAATCACTGCAGTTGATAAGTTAGTAACTGGGTTGGTAAGTGGTTTCCCCATTAACTTTGCTTGTCAAAAGGTTGCCAAAAAACCTGATCACATGATCCCAGGACACTCCAACCATCATAAATATGAGTCAGTCCCCAAGCATCTGAATTTGGACCACATGGATATGGAGATGTTGCAACAGTCGTAACTATGAAAAATGTCATGTTTTTATTTATTTATTTATTTGTTTGTTTGTTTGTTTGTTTATTTTATTATTTATTTATTTATTTATTTATTTATTTGTTTGTTTGTTTGTTTGTATGCTGCCCCTCTCCGTAAACTCGGAGCGGCTAACAACAGCAAAAAGACAATATGAACAAATCTAATATTAAAAGTAATGTTAAAAAAAACCCAATTTAAGAAACCAATCATACATACAGACATACCATGCATAAATTTTATAAGCCTAGGGGGAAGGGAATATTTCAATTCCCCCATGCCTGACAACAGAGGTGGGTTTTAAGGAGCTTACGAAAGGCAAGGAGGTTGGGGGCAACTCTGATATCTGGGGGGAGTTGATTCCAGAGGGTTCGGGCCACCACAGAGAAGGCTCTTCCAGTGGGTCCCGCCAAATGACATTGTTTAGTCGACGGGACCCGGAGAAGGCCAACTCTGTGGGACCTAACTGGTCGCTGGGATTCGTGCAGCAGAAGACAGTCCCAGAGATATTCTGGTCCAATGCCATGAAGGGCAGTTGTAACTTTGAATAGTCATTAAATGTATTGTTGTAAATCAAGGACTACCTATTGTTCTGTTATGGTAATCTTATAATAAAAATAGCATTAGCATTCATAATTTTGGTTGCGGTCTACCCCAAAAGGCTGACAGATATGGATTCCAGATTCCGTTTCTTTGTTTCTTTCAGAAATGCACCCCTGAGGGCTCAGAGACCCCTCCAGTGGTCACTCCTCCTTCAGGCTGGCCTGATCAAGGGGAAATCATTTTTAAGAACTATCAGATGAAATACCGAGAAAATGGTCCCATTGTACTCCATGACATCAACGTACACATTCATGCTAAAGAAAAAATTGGGATCATTGGCCGGACAGGTTCAGGTATAATCTATTCTGTCGATTGCTTTATATGTTGTACACATAATGAAATGTCTGTTTCTTTATGATTTACTCAAATATGGGAATAAATGGGGAGGCATTGTGAAGACCAAGAAAGTGAATTTTGACCTGACCAGTGGAGACCATACATTGAACAATTAAAAAAAACACACACACACACACACACACACACACACATAATTTTATCCTAGATACAGTTCTTACTTTTGCCAAAGAAAACTATGCTATCCCAATGGTATGTGAGAATGACTTTGGGAGACAGAGATTAAGTAATGGTCAGATGAGACAGGTGAGTCCTCAGAATATGTGGGAACATGGCAAATATCTCAGAGCGGACCCTGTTTATTTTCTTGGATTGTATAGGTGAGATAGGGAGAAATATATTTTCAGACTTGCCAGATTCTGTTTTACGGTAAAGTAGTGCTGGCACTCCTAATTTTGCTTCTTCCTGGACTGTCTTCCCAGGCTAACATCAACCTTGCAGTTGGTCAGTCTACAAAGAGGGGATGGGAATGAACAGTTCCTGCAGGCCACCCATTCAATTTAGCACAGTTTTCCTGGGGGGGGGAAATGATTATAATGTTTAGTGGTTTCAATTGTAGGCTCCCTAAGGACATCTCAGGGACCGCCTTCTGCTGCACAAATCCCAGTGACCAGTTAGGTCCTTCAGAGTGGGCCTTCTCCGGGTCCCGTCAACAAAACAATGTCGTTTGGCGGGGCCCAGGGGAAGAGCCTTCTCTGTGGCGGCCCCAGCCCTCTGGAGCCAACTCCCCCCGGAGATTAGAATTGTTCCCACCCTCCTCGCCTTTCGTAAGCTCCTTAAAACCCACCTCTGCCGTCAGGCATGGGGGAACTGAGATATTCTTTCCCCCTAGGCCTTTACAATTTATGCATGGTATGTTTGTTTGTATGTATGTTTGGTTTTACAATAAGGGTTTTTCAGTTGTTTTAGTATTGGATTTACATGCTGTTTTTTATTACTGTTGTTAGCCGCCCGAGTGTACGGAGAGGGGCGGCATACAAATCCAATAAATAAATAAATAAATTTCCTTCTTACTAACCATGGAAGTAGTGACAGCGGGACTTACGCAAATGTGAATACAGCTAGAAGGCATTATGGGTAATGGATGTGAAGTCAATGGGACCAATGCCACCAGAAGCCCTCAGTCTACGGAGAGGGGAGGCATACAAATCTAATAAATAATAATAATAATATTCAACTGAATTTTTTTTTTTTGAAATAGCTTCCTAGATAAATTGTTGTGTAAAAATGTTTGCATCAACCAACCATTTCCTACACCACAGTTATTAATCAATACTTATTTTAGGATGTCTCCTTTCAAGTTAGTTTTGTTAACACAAAACCATTGGAATAATCATATACTGTATATGATTACATGCATGCAGAATTTTATATAATGATGTACAAGCTTCCCCTAGTTACACAAGCCTTATATCTTATTCCCCACAACCAAAAGCATTTCCCCTCAACCATATAACAAAATGTCCTACCTGTTAACGACTACTTCACCTTCACCTTCAACTGCAACAACATACGAGCACAAAATCGATTTAAACTAAATGTCAACCGCTCCAAACTTGAGTGCAAAAAATACAACTTCAGCAACAGAGTAATCAACGCCTGGAATGCTCTACCTGATCCTGTGGTTTCTACTCCTAACCCCAAAACCTTTAACCTTAGGCTACCTACAGTTGACCTCTCCCCCTTTCTAAGAGGTCTGTAAAGGGCATACATAAGCGGACCACTGTGCCTACCGTCCCTGTCCTATTGTCTTCTTTTGTTACTTTTTATCATTACTTATCTAATGTTTAATTTGTACAAATTATCACCCTATAATTGTTTAACAAAATAAAATAAAAATAAAACAATGGAAATAATTTGAATTAAGCTGAATTTATCAGATTCAGTTTGAATCCATTTTGCTCTTAACTGTTGAAATGATGATATTTGGGGCCAGTTGCACTTTTACAAACCTTCAAACAAATTTCTCCTGTTGTTCAGGTTTATGATTGAGTCTCTCTCTCTCCCTCTCTCTCACTTCTCTCCTTTCTCTCCTCTCTCTCCTTCTGTCTCTTTCTCCTTCTCCTCTCTCCTTCTCTCTCTCTCTTTTCCCTCTCCCTCTCCCTCCACGCCCCCTCTCTCTTTCCCCAATTTTCTGCTATTTTTTCTGTGCTCTTGCTGTACTTTTTCTAGTGCAGGGATCTCCAAACTTGACAACTTTAAGACTTCTGGACTTCAACTCCAAGAATTCCCCAGGCAGAATTCTGGGGCTTGAAGTCCACATTTCTTCAAGTTGCCTTGGTTGAAGACCCCTGTTCTAGTGAAAATTTAAAAGGGAGGAGAGTTTGGGCAATGCATCACCTCGAGGTTCGAATACTGCAATGGGCTACCCTTGAAAAGTGTTCGGAAACTTCAGATCGTGCAGAATGTGGCCGCGAGAGCTATCGTGGGGCTCCCTAGATTCGCCCACGTTTCTGCAACACTCTGTGGCCTGCACTGGCTGCCGATCGGTTTCCGGTCACACTTCAAAGTGTTGGTCATGACCTTTAAAGCCCTACATGGCATTGGACCAGAATACATCTGGAACCGCCTTCTACCGCATGAATCCCAGTGGCCGATAAGGTCCCACAGAGTTGGCCTTCTCTGGGTCCCGTTGACCAAACAATGTCGTTTGGCGGGCCCCTGGGAAAGAGCCTTCTCTGTGGCGGCCCCGGCTCTCTGGAATCAACTCCCCCCAGAGATTAGAATAGCCCCCACCCTCCTTGTCTTTCGCAAATTACTCAAGACCCATCTTTATCGCCAGGCATGGGGGAACTGAGACATCCTCCCCCAGGCTTTTATATTTTATGTTTGGTATGTATGTATTGTATAGTTTTTAAATTGTTGGGGTTTTAGATATGTTTTATTTTAATATTAGATTTGTCTCACTGCTATATTGTTTTTGTATCACTGTTGTGAGCCGCCCCGAGTCTTTGGAGAGGGGCGGCATACAAATCTAATAAATAATAATAATAATCCTGGAATTCGCAGAAGTAGAAGTAAATATTCCCTCTTCCAAAAAAATATTCCTGATGACAGATAAAAAATGCTCTTATTTTCTTCCAGGAGAATGTGAGTTTCTTCAAGGTCACCTTGCCTTTTAGAGAGAGACCTGCACAAATTTCCATCATGGAATAATCCAACCTTGAAAGTATAGATGGCTCTTAACTCAAAACAGATCCATTCTGAGGTTGGACCCAGCCTGCTTGAAGATCGGGAGGTTGTTTCATCAAATAATTCTCCACATCCAATTTCTCCTTTCTAATCCTAGAAGCACAAAGAGACTGTCCCAAAAGGTTTAGTGCCATTTCTTTAAGCTTTGAAAGCTCAACGCTGCACTAAAATGTGAAGCTTTGAAAGCTTAAACCTGCACTGAGACTTTTGGGACACTGTTGTAAAATATAAAGAGCAGCCAAAATTCTCTTTCTCTTTCTAGAAATCCTAGATTTCCAAAAAAAAAAAATATTAATTCTTGGCTCTCAGATGTTGGCATCCTTGGCCAGGCATAATGATGGAAAAACTCCTTTTTGAAAAAAATGACCCAGGTTGGCATTGTTCAAATCTTGCAGGAAAGTCCTCTTTAGGAGTCGCTCTGTTTCGACTCGTGGAACCGACATCTGGCACGATCATCATTGATGGCATCGACTACTGCAATATTAGCCTGGAATCTTTACGTTCACAGCTGTCCATCATTCCGCAAGAACCTGTTTTGTTTGTAGGTACAATAAGGTAGCTGTTGCAATTATCCATTAACCTTTCCGGCCATTTTTGGGAGTGGGTGGTGGGGTGGTGGCTCAGTAATTAAGACACCAATCTTGTCAGTGGGGTCAGATGTTGAAAGCCACCTAGGGCCTGTTGTACCTCCAGAGGTGCTCATGAGTGTTCTGCCTGACTGGGATCAGGCGATTAGTAACAGTCCAAGGAAAAGAAATCAAACACACACGTGCTTTTCTAATCAGCCAACTTGTACTTGTATTAAACAAACAAAAAAGGGTTAACCAAAACAGTCCTTGTTGTCAGGAATAAACTATAGCGCAAGGCTTAAATCAGCCAAATACAAAGCACAGGAAAAAGCAAACAAAGACAACCTGCATGGAGCAGAAATGTTTCAGGAGTCCTTTGGATCTTGGAGTCCCGAGAGCAAACAGCTAGTCTCAGAGGTTTCACCTCCCACGTGCCTGAAAAGGCTGGGTTGAAATCCAAAGGCACGGAACAGAAGCTTCAGAGCAGGAACCACAAAATCAAACAGATAAACAGCCACAGTTTGCCTTTTGCCTCTGTTCCCTTTTATACCTTTAGCCCTCATTAAGGGAACCACACCCAGCCCTCAGTATAAGAACCACACCCAGCCCAGGTGCTACTCTGATCACCGGTAATAGTCCTTTAATTGAGCCCTCCTTTGCATGGCTCTCCGGCTACGCATGTCTATGAGCTGGTCTGCAGCGGAATCCAAGGAAGATAGACTGTCTGAGTGGCTGCCTGCCAAATCCCCTGGGCTGTCTGCTGGGTCCTGCATGCTGTCTGCCAACTCCTCTGAACCAGTGGCCTCATCCTCATGGCTGTCTGCCACGTCTTCCTGGCTGTCAGCCAGACTTTCATACTCACTTTGTGCTGCATCTCTCCCATCTGTGGGAGCAACGGCTGGCCCAAGCCCAAACACAACAATGAGTGACTCAGGAGAAGAGGCGGAGCCTCTTCTTGATGCCAGAGTACGCAGAAGTGTCAGAAGGCACGAGTGACTGAGCAGGAGGAGGTCTCTGCATGAATAGACCACGACTTTGGGGTATTTAAAGGTTAGTCTTATGACAAGCGAATGCGGAAGTCAACTTTCAAATGCGAGCAATGAGTGTTTGGATTTGGCTCTTGGATTGTTTATGTGAATTACAAACTAAAAAGTTGACATCTGGACATCCTGCCAACTCAGAGTGAGTCATGTTAATTAGAGATTGGATCAAAGAGAACTTTGGCTTTATGTTTGATTTTAATGAATAGCTGATACAAACGGACTTATTTCTTGCTTTGCTGATACATTTTACACAGTTAAAACTTTCTGATACTAAATTATTAGAATTACATGCTTAAATCTTGTCAAAGCCGTGTGTGTGTCATTGCTTGGACAGAACAACATCATCATCACTGCGCCGGGTTGGCGCAGCAGATAGAGTGCTGTACTGCAGGCCACTGAAGCTGACTTGTAGATCTGAAGGTCAGCGGTTCAAATCTCATCACCGGCTCAAGGTTGACTCAGTCTTCCATCCTTCCAAGGTGGGTAAAATGAGGACCCGGATTGTGGGGGCAATAGCCTAGCTCTGTTGAAAAAGTGCTATTGCTAACATGTTGTAAGCCGTCCTGAGTCTAAGGAGAAGGGCGGCATAAAAATTGAATAAATAAATAAATAAATAAATAAATAAATAAATAAATAAATAAATAAATAAATAGGCTAGGGGAGTGGCCAATTAGCCCCAAGTCTACTCTCGAGGAGACCTCCTCCTGAGTAACCACTCCTGCCTTTTGGCAGCTCTGCGTGCCCATGCATTAACAATAGGCTCCTCCTCACTGTCCGACTCGGGTGCCAGGCTGATGACGCATAACCACATCAGCCTCTTCTCTGGCGGGATCTGCTACCAGCTGGACGGGCTGCTGGTGGGCCACAACAAGGACTAACTGGAATAGATTTTGTTCCTAGGCGTGTCGGGGTTTCTTTCTAACAGGCCTTGCAATGAATAAAGAGAAGGCAGGATTATTTAGAGTTAATTTCTTCCTCCTGCTTTGTTCTTTTCCAGCACTGAGAAATCTACCGAGTCTTCGGAGAGGGGCGGCATACAAATCTAATAAATTATTATTAATTATTATTATCATCATTATTATTATTTCAAACCTCCCACTCCCGTAGTGTCTCCATATCTCTCTTCGTGGGAATTTTGTTTCATCTTTCCATCACAGCCACACATTCCCTGGGCAAATAAAAGCCAGACCCTGGGTCTGATCAGTGCTGGTTTAACACCTTATGGCAAAGCTACCCAGCGGTTGTGAGTTATAATGACATTGTTGATTAAATTGGGAGAGAGCCAAGACTTGGAACGGACTCCATCCCATGGGCTTATGGGCCTTTCTGCCTCGTTGCTGGCTGGGATGGCAACTCATCCCACACAGTTTTCCTATTATATTGTATGCAAACACAGCCAATAGATCCATCGCCATGTTGAGCCATAAGGCGGCTTATTGAGCTTAACAGCTGGGTGAAGCCAGATCCTCTGGCTAATTCCATGAATAGCACTTAGCAACAGCACTTAGACTTATATGCCACTTTACAGTGCTTTACAGCCCTCTCTAATATGTTTTACAGAGTCAATCTGTTGCCCCCAACAATTTGGGTCCTCATTTTTCCCATCTCAGAAGGATGGAAGGCCGAGTCAATCTTGAGCCATCAGGATCAAACTCCTAGCAATGAGCAGAGTTAGCCTGCAAAATAGCACTACTATTTAGACTTATATACCGCTTCACAGTGCTTTACAACCCTTTCTAGGCAGTTTTATAGAGTCAGCCTCTTGCCCCCAACAATCTGCATCCTCATTTTACCCACCTCAGAATAAAATAATCACACGCGCTAGGACAGCCTACAAATGTTAGAGTTGTGTTGTCCTTGAAGTGAACAATTTATTTATTTTGATATCAATTCCTGCCTTGCAGATACAACTTAGATCCTCTCCTTAACCACACTGACCAACAAATTTGGCAAGCTCTGAACCAAACCTTTATGATGAGCAAGGTATGTGGTTTGCGGTTTTTGCGGTTTTTGATAGTAAGTGTGTATCATTATTTGCTGGTTGTAAAAAAAAAAAAGACAGCATGTGGAATGATTAGATCTATAGATAAGTAGAGATGGGGATAAAATAGAAAGATGGATAGAAAGACGATAGATAGATAGATAGATAGATAGATAGATAGATAGATAGATAGATAGATAGATAGATAGTGTTCTGTCTGGGTTCCCCCAGACCTCAACACCAACTGGAAAAAACAGCCAGACACTCTGGTAAAAGCCAAAAGTACTTTATAGCTGGAAAAAATAAACACAGAGGAAAACCTGTTCTTCCCAACAGACAGGCTATAATACTTTACAGCAGAGTCCTGATGTACAGACAATACAGCAAGCTTCTTGCTGGCACACCCACCCCAAGGTTACAGTAGTCCAAGGCACAAACCAGGATTCCAAGACGCCAAAGTTCACAGCCAGGTCCCAAAACTCTCAAAGATAAAACTCCACAAGCCAGGAAGGGTGGGTCTGCCTTTTAGCCTTTCCAAAGAGCACCACACCCAAACCCAGCTGTTGCCTCTTTAATGCTGAAAGTACTTAGCCAATTGATCCCTTCTCTGAGTAGCTCTTCTCTGTCGCAGATCAATTATGGCCTGTGCATTTTCCTCTAAGGAATCCAGGCTGCTTGCTGGGGAGAGCTCCCTCTGGGGGGACTCTGGCTGTCCTCCCTCTTCTTCAGCCTGGGATTCCTCCTCCTCGTCTGCCTGCACCTCCTGTTCCTCAGCCTCTCCCTCTGAGCTGGAAACCGACAGAAGATCAGCCATTCCCTGAGGGGCCTTAGACGGAACCACAACAGATAGATAGATAGATAGATAGATAGATAGATAGATAGATAGATAGATAGATAGATAGGTAGGTAGGTAGATAGGTAGATAGGTAGGTAGGTAGGTAGGTATGTAGGCAGGTTGGTAGGTAGGTAGGTAGATATCTAGATAGCTAGATAGCTAGATAGCTAGACAGATAGACAGGCAGACAGACAGGCAGGCAGACAGGCAGACAGACAGACAGACAGGTAGAAGATAGAGAGAGGGATTTATTTATCTATAAAGATACAGGTATAGGTGACAGATAAATAGAGAGATAGAGGTAATATAAATAGAGATGATAGAGATTGAGAGACATAGAAATAGAAATAGAGGTGATAGAGATAAAGTGTGGTGAAATCCAAATTGTTTTACTACTAGTTCTGTGGACCTGGTGTGGTGGGGGTGGTTTGGTGGACATGGCAAGGGAAGGATACTTCAAATTCCCAATTCTCACCCCACTTTGGAGCCATCCAGGGGTGATATTTGCCAGTTCTCCAAACTACTCAAAAATTTCACTACTGGTTTTCCAGAACCTGTCACAATCTGCTGAATTTCACCCCAAGATATAGATGATATAGAGATAGATATGTAGATGGATGGATAGAGATAGAGATAGAGATAGAGATAGAGATAGAGATAGAGATAGAGATAGAGATAGAGATAGAGATAGATAGATAGAGATAGATAGATAGATAGATAGATAAATAGATGATAGATAGATGATTGATAGATAGATAGATAGAGAGAGAGAGAGAGAGAGAGAGAAGGAGGGAGGGAGGGAGAGGGAGAGATAGTTGCAGATACAGACAAAGATTCAAACAAGTTATTCATCACTGGATGCTTTAACACCAATTTTATGAAAACTATTCACATCCTTGAGATACAAACCAAGTCTATCTACCTATTCTATAATATGTCCCCATCCATTCCACTGGAGGTTATGTTGGAAACAGAAGGTGTCCCCAATCCCGAGATGTTGGTTGCACTGCAAAATGTTACACGGGCCATTTCTTTCTTTTTCTCACTCATACTCTCTCTCTCTCCTCTCTTTCTCTCGTCCTCTCCCTCCCTCTCTCTCCTCTCTCTCTCTCCCTCTCTCTTTCTCTCCCCCTCTTTCTCTCTCCTCTCTTTCTCTCTCTCTCCTTCTCTCCCTCTCTCTCCCCCTCTCTCCCCTCTCTTTCTCTCTCCTGTTCCTTTTTCCTGTCTGCCTGCCCTCTCCCTTGCCTGTCACCCAGCATTTGCGTCACTTATCACACGCTCCATTTATATCTGCATCCCTTTTACCCAACAGAGAAGCACCGGTATAATTGTTAAAACCTGTCGCCCGTCTTCAACTATTGTGAGCATCAAAGAGAACGTCTCACTTGAGTGGCATTTTCCTTTTTGTTTTTCCCTCCCCTTCCTTGCTTTAGATTTTGAAACTACCAGGAAAGCTGGAGGCAGAAGTGGACGAAAACGGGGAAAATTTCTCAGTGGGGGAACGACAGCTGCTTTGTTTGGCGAGAGCTCTCCTGCGAAACTCCAAAGTGAGTCCTGCGGCCATCGGACGTGATTCGGGCTGGTCTTGAATACTCAAGAGTTCCCTCAAAGTTTAAAGATTGTTCAGTCTGCATTTCCAGCTGTTCATCAATCAATCAGAATAGAGCTGGAATGGACCTTGGAGGTCGTCTAACATTGTTTTTTGCCTTGGGCAGAGAGCTGACCACAAGACCTCCAGAGACACTGGAGGACAAGAAGCAATGGGTGGAAACTAATCATGAAGAGAAGCAATCTAGAACTAAGGAGAAACTTCCTGATAGTCAAAACAATTCATCAGGGGAATAGCTTGCCTCCAGAAGTTGTGAATGCTCCAACACTGGAAGTTGGATGTTGGATAACCATCTGTCTGAAGTAGTGTAGGGTTTCCTGCCTAAACCGGGGGTTGGACTAGAAGACCTCCAAGGCCACTTCCAACTTCTGTTATGGTCAATTATGAAAGTGGGAGATGATGATGATGATGATGATGATAATGATGATGATAATAATAATAATAATAACAATAATAATAATAAAGATCGCACAGACTGACTACAAGCATAGACATGATGCTGTGGCACAGATGATCCACTGGAACTTGTGCCGGAACTACCATTTACCAGTGGCAAAGAACTGGTGGGATCATAAGCCCGAAAAAGTGGTTGAAAATGAGCAAGCAAAACTACTGTGGGACTTCTGACTTCAGACTGACCGAATTCTGAAGCATAACACACCAGACATCCTGATTGTGGAGAAAAAGAAAGTATGGATCATTGACATCGCAATCCCAGGAGACAGCAGAATTGAGGAGAAGCAGTTAGAGAAATTAGTGAAATACGAAGATCTAAAAATCGAACTGCAACGACTCTGGCATTAGCCAGTGAAAGTGGTCCTAGTGGTACTTGACAGTACCAAAGGATCTCAGGGGACATTTGAAAACCATCGGAATTGACAAAATCTCCATCTGCCAATTGCAAAAGGCCGCTTTACTGGGATCGGCAAACATAATTCGCCGCTACATCATGCAGTCCTAGGTGCTTGGGAAGCGCCCGACTGGTGATGAAATACGAAATCCAGCATAGTGATCTCGTTTGCTGTGTTGTACTGACATAATAATAATAATAATAATAATAATAATAATAATAATAATAATAATAATATGTTTTATTTGTTGTGAGTTGCTCTGAGTTCTTGGAGAGGGGAGGCATACAAATCTAATTAATAATAATAATAATAATAATAATAATAATAATAATAATAATAATATTTAAGAGACTCATTCGAATATTTAAACACTCAGCTTCGGTGATTTGTTTCACCTTGCTCAAATGATGGGCTGTTTATCCTATACTGTAGTTCTGACACGATCGTAGTAATTTTTTCACTTTTTATTTTTTTAATCGGCACACCTGTTGCAGGTCCAACCAATTCTGGTTTAATCCAAGAGACCTAGTTCTCCTCCCTGTGGTTGCTATTCTGCATAGAAAAAGGAAGAGGGCTCTGTTGCTTAAGGGGCCAACCGGCTCCATCTGCATCCAAAATGTCAACTCTACCTGATATTGTTAATAAGGAATCCAAATATTTGTTCGGTTAAATAGGCTCTAAGGGACAACTGGCTTAATCTGTATCTCGGCTTGGCATCCTGCTTTTTTTTTTTTTTCTGTTTCCCAAAATAGCTATTCTGACATTTTGCTGCCTACCTCACCGAAAAGCCCTTAAATCAATAAAATATCATTCTGTGTAAATGTGCAAATATATAGAATAGAATAATAGAATAGAATTATTTATTGGTCAAGTGTGATTGGACACACAAGGAATTTGTCTTTGGTGCACATGCTCTCAGTGTAAAGAAAAGGTAATTTCGTCAAGAATTGTAAGGTACAACATATATTGTTCCCAGGGGAAGAGCCTTCTCTGTGGCGGCCCCACCTCGAGGCTCGACTACTGTAACTTGGGGCTACCTTTGAAAAGTGTTCGGAAACTTCAGATCGTGCAGAATGCAGCTGCGAGAGCAATCACGGGCTTCCCCAAATATGCCCATGTTACACCAACACTCTGCAGTCTGCATTGGTTGCCGATCAGTTTCTGGTTACAATTCAAAGTGTTGGTTATGACCTATAAAGCCATTCATGGCACCGGATCAGATTATCTCAGGGACCGCCTTCTACTGCACGAATCCCAGCGATCAGTTAGGTCCCACAGAGTGGGCCTTCTCCGGGTCCCGTCAACCAAACAATGTCGCTTGGCGGGACCCAGGGGAAGAGCCTTCTCTGTGGCGGCCCCAGTCCTCTGGAACCAACTCCCCCCAGAGATTAGAATAGCCCCCACCCTTCTTGCCTTTCATAGGCTTCTTAAAACCCACCTCTGTCGTCAGGCATGGGGGAACTGAGATATTCTTTCCCCCTAGGCCTATACACTTTATGTATGGTATGTTTGTATGTATGATTGGTTTTAAAATAAGGGTTTTTAGCTGTTTTAGTATTGGATTGTCGCATGTTGTTTTTACCACTGTTGTTAGCCGCCCCGAGTCTGCGGAGAGGGGCGGCATACAAATCCAATAAATCAATAAATCAATCAATATAGAAACATAGAAACATAGAAGACTGACGGCAGAAAAAGACCTCATGGTCCATCTAGTCTGCCCTTATACTATTTCCTGTATTTCATCTTAACAATGGATATATGTTCATCCCAGGCATGTTTCAATTCAGTTACTGTGGATTTACCAACCACATCAGCTGGAAGTTTGTTCCAAGGATCTACCACTCTTTCAGTGAAATAATATTTTCTCACGTTGCTTTTGATCTTTTCCCCAACTAACTTCAGATTGTGTCCCCTTGTTCTTGTGTTCACTTTCCTATTAAAAACACTTCCCTCCTGAACCTTATTTAACCCTTTAACATATTTAAATGTTTCGATCATGTCCCCCATTTTTCTTCTGTCCTCCAGACTATACAGATGGAGTTCATGAAGTCTTTCCTGATACGTTTTATGCTTAAGACCTTCCACCATTCTTGTAGCCCGTCTTTGGACCCATTCAATTTTGTCAATATCTTTTTGTAGGTGAGGTCTCCAGAACTGAACACAGTACTGTATTCCAAATGTGGTCTCACCAGCGCTCTATATAAGGGGATCACAATCTCCCTCTTCCTGCTTGTTATACCTCTAGCTATGCAGCCAAGCATCCTACTTGCTGTTCCTACCACCCGACCACACTGCTCACCCATTTGGAGACTGTCAGAAATCACAACCCCTAAATCCTTCTCTTCTGAAGTTTTTGCTAACACAGAACTGCCAATGCAATACTCAGATTGAGGATTCCTTTTCCCCAAGTGCATTATTTTACATTTGGATTGTCATATGCTATTTACTACTGTTGTTAGCCGCCCCAAGTCTACAGAGAGGGGCGGCATACAAATCCAATAAAATAAAATAAAATAAAATAAATATATTGCCCAACCTGTTCGAAATCCTTCCCGCAGATTATCCTCCTCGACGAAGCCACCGCTTCTATCGACACCGAGACGGATATGCAGATCCAAAAGGCCAACCAAGAAGCATTTGTCAACTGCACCGTTTTGACCATAGCACATCGCCTCAACACCATTAAAGAGTGCGACCGTATTTTGGTGATGGATAAAGGCAAGGTATGGAATCGGGGGTGGGGGGAAAATCCACAGAAGGTTCCGTTCTTCATGTAACCACTGACGTGTTGAACCCTGGGATTATTTTTCAGAAAGGAATTCTTTGGGGTCCTTTTTAACAATAAGTGTTCCTTTTGTGAAAAGGGGAAATAATTCATCTCCCCCCCTCTTAAGTAAACAATATAGGCGAAACTGTGAAGTGCATTTGATCCATAACCAACACCCCTGTAAGCACTCAAATAATACTAGAGGGAAGATAGAAACCGTGAACTAAAACAATCTTAACATGGACTAAAGAGATGGAAAGCTAGCACTGATAAGGTTACCTAGTTGGGTAATGAAAGGTCTGCAAGAAAACAACCAGGTTCAGAAGGCACCAAGGACCCCACGGTTGTCTCCTCCTCCTCCTCCTCATTATTCTTCTTCCTCCTCCCATTCTTCTCCTCCTTCTTTTTCTCCTTCTCCTCCTCCTCCTCCTTCTTCCTCCTCCTCCTTTTCTTTCCACAAACACCACTCCTTGTAGCACTGATAATGGTGCATAGTTGGGTAATGAAACATCTACAAGAAAACAACCAGGTTCAGAAGGCACCAAGGACCCCACGGTTGTCTCCTCCTCCTCCTCATTATTCTTCTTCCTCCTCCCATTCTTCTCCTCCTTCTTTTTCTCCTTCTCCTCCTCCTCCTCCTTCTTCCTCCTCCTCCTTTTCTTTCCACAAACACCACTCCTTGTAGCACTGATAATGGTGCATAGTTGGGTAATGAAACATCTACAAGAAAACAACCAAGCTCAGAGAACACCAAGATCCCCACAGTGATCTCTTCCTCCTCCTCCTCCTCCATCTTCCTCTTCCTCCTCCTCCTTCTTCTCCTTCCTCCTCCTCCTCCCTCCTCCTCCCATTCTTCTCCTCCTCCTCCTCCTCCTCTTCATCCTCCTCCCATTCTTCTCCTCCTTCTTTTTCTCTTTCTCCTCCTCCTCCTTCTTCCTCCTGCTCCTTTCCTTTCCACAAACACCACTCCTTCTAACACTGATAATGTCACATAGCTGGGTAATGAAACATCTACAAGAAAACAACCAAGCTCAGAGAACACCAAGATCCCCACAGTGATCTCTTCCTCCTCCTCCTCCTCCATCTTCCTCCTCCCCCTCCCTCCTCCTCCCATGCTGCTGCTGCTGCTGCTGCTGCTTCTTTCTTCCTTCTTCTTCTTCTTCCTCCTCCTCCTCCTCCTCCTTCTTCTTTCTTCTTCTTCTTCTTTCTTCTTCTTCTTCTTTCTTCTTCTTTCTTCTTCTTCTTCTTCTTCTTTCTTCTTCTTCCTCCTCCTCCTTCTTCTTTCTTCTTCTTCTTCCTTCTTCTTCTTCTTTTTCTTCCTTCTTCTTTTTCTTCCTCCTCCTCCTCCTTTCTTCTTCTTCTTCTTTCTTCTTCTTCTTCCTCTTCTTCTTGTTCTCCTCCTCCTCCTCCTCCTTCTTCCTCCTCCTCCTTTCCTTTCCACAAACATCACTCCTTCTAACACTGACAATGTTACGTAGTTGGGTAATGAAACATCTACAAGAAAACAACCAAGCTCAGAGAACACCAAGGACCCCACAGTGATCTCTTCCTCCCCTCCTCCTCCATCTTCCTCCTCCTCCTCTCCACAAACACCACTCCTTCTAGCAGTGATAATGTTACAGAGTTGGGTAATGAAACATTTACAAGAAAACAACCAAACTCAGAGAACATATTCTCAATCATGCGCCCTGTTTTAAAAAGTATCCTGAAATAAAGGACTCCCCAGAGCAAACCAAATTCACCATAAAGAGCCAGAACAAGTCCACCTTTTTCTCTTATTCTCTGGCTTTATTTAGTTATTATTTATTTATTGGATTTATATGCCGCCCCTCTCCGAAGACTCGGGGCGGCTAACAGCAATCATAAAACAGTGTACAATAATAATCCAATACTAAAAAAGATTAAAAACCCATTAATATATAAAAAATCAAACATACATACAGACATACCATGCATAAAATTGTAAAGGCCTAGGGGGAAAGAGTATCTCAATTCCTCCATGCCTGGCGGCAGAGGTGGGTTTTAAGTAGCTTACGAAAGGCAAGGAGGGTGGGGGAAATTCTAATCTCTGGGGGGAGTTGGTTCCAGAGGGCCGGGGCCGCCACAGAGAAGGCTCTTCCCCTGGGTCCCGCCAAGCGACATTGTTTGGTTGACGGGACCCGGAGAAGATCCACTCTGTGGGACCTAACTGGTCACTGGGATTCGTGCAGCAGAAGGCGGTCCCTGAGATAATCTGGTCCGGTGCCATGTAGGCTTCTTCCCCCTCTCATCCTTATTCTCCTTCCCTTAAAAGACAACTTTTAGGCAGTTAAAAAAAAAAATGAACGCAGGGAACTCTCTGCTCGCTCGCTCCATACTTGACATTTGCTAATGCATCTGACATTTGTTATATTTTTCGTTCCTGATTATTTTCAGGTTGTCACCTTTGGCAAGCCGAAAGAGATACTGAAACATCCCAGTTTTAATTTCCCCGACACTCATCCACAGCCAGGAAATTCTCATCAGAGGAAGGCAACACCATCCTCATCCTCACTTTCAGCACCTTCTAGGCGGACTTTGGACCAATAAGGCACTGCAGGGAGGATGGCGAATAAATGGAGAATTCGTGCTTAACTCACCCTGCATGATCGTAAACGTTGTAACCTTTCTGCCACGGATGCCCCTTCTTTTTGCGAGTTCTGAAGCCGGCATGAAGCCGGCAATTAACACCGAGAACTTGACGAGAAAAATGGAGAGAAGCCCCATGACCTGTGTTCCAACAGACCGCTTTCATCTTGTGTTTGGTGTTTCGAAAATAAAAGCAAACTTCATTTCATGTGCAAAGCAAAATAAAAAATCCTTCTCTTAGTACATTGATCTCCGGACCCAGTTTGAACTGACTTAATTTAATTTTAAATTTTAAATTAATTTAAAAGTAAAGTAAGCTTCTACATTTAGGCAAGAAAAACAAAATGGACAGTCACAGTATAAATATGTGGTACATTGCTCAACAGTAGTAACTGTGAGAGGGATCTTGGAGTCCTAGTGGACAACCATTTAACAAAATATGATACACATGGAAAAAAGAAGGAAAAAAAGAAAAGAACAGGATTTTGTTTGTTTGTTTCTTTTTGGTTTTGTCTTGTTTTATTTTGTTCATGTTTATATTCTTTTCTTTTTTTCTTTTTTGATGTTATATTTTATGTTTTTTCAATGTTTTTTCTTATGTTTTGTTTTTAATATAAATAATTCAATAATTTATTTTTTAAAAAGGACAACCTTTTAAATATGAGCCAGCCCTGTGCAGCAGCTGCCAAAAAAGCCAACACAGTTCTAGGCTGCGTTAACAGAGGGAGAGAATCAAGATCACACGATTATCTTTATAAGGCCTTGGAAAGGCCACGCTTGGAATAGTGCATTCAAATTTGGTCATCTTTCTTTCTTTCTTTCTTTCTTTCTTTCTTTCCTTCTTTCTTTCCTTCTTTCTTTCCTTCTTTCTTTCCTTCTTTCTTTCCTTCTTTCTTTCCTTCCTTCTTTCTTTCCTTCTTTCATTCTTTCCCTCTTTCTTTCCTTTCTTTCTTTCCTTCTTTCTTTCCTTCTTTCTTTCCTTCTTTCTTTCCTTTCTTTCTTTCTTTCTTTCCTTCTTTCTTTCTTTCCTTCCTTCCTTCCTTCCTTCCTTTCTTTCTTTCCACCTTTTTCTTTCCAGGCAGGGCATGCCCACGTTTGCAAAAAATGCCACTATGGTCTTTCTGGATTGTCAAAATTAAATCAAGACAAGGGAGGGGCAGACAGAAGACCGGGCAGCTATGCAGATTCCCTCCTTCCGCCCCCACCTCCATAATCCCAATTTAAACCCTGCATCAAACTAGCCCCCCCCCATTGCCCCCTAATGAAGCCTCCTGTGAGTTGTGAAAACATGCATGCTTTCTCCTAAAATGGGTTTGTCTGAAAACCCCTGAATTTTCAGCTCCCCCAAATTACAGAAAGACCAGTTTAAGGAAACGATCCTAAGAGAAGGGAACAACCCTAGCCCCGATTGTTAGCTTTCAAAAGGAACTCGGTTACCCGGCAAACCCCATCCCTGGTCACGCTGATTTATCTTTCAGCTATTCGCACAGAATAACAAACAGTCCTATTGGGAAGGATAAATATAGCCGTTTAATTAATATTTGCTTGTTCCCATGGTTTTACTGCCCCCAGATTGCTAAACTCGCTGCCATTTCATTGTGTACAAATCATATTCATTACATTCATATCTGGCTTTAAATTTCACGGACAGCTGTAGGGTACTATGGCCCTTACTATTCAATAGCACCTTCAGTTTCTTCTTAGCATTAAAGGAAACAGCGTAAACGGGGCTGCCTTCGAATAGCTAACAATAGTACCGTAGTGAGAATCTAACATGTTCGTAATGGACGCTCCTCCTCCTGCTAAATGGATAGCAACTGGCATTGACTCAACTGCACTGCAGGGATTATCCAAAGAGAGCATCGTTCTTCCTCAGCCTGGTGCATGTGAGCGAATTGGTTTCAACTGACTCTTGCAGGAGTTGTTGGTTGAAAATGAGCATCGAGCTTCGTCTGAAGAGAAGTCCATGCAATGGTCTCCACAGACTCTGGGTCAGCGAGCGCATTAGCAAGGCTGCAGATAGTGGGTCCGCAGTAATGGAGGAAAATTGCTCGTTTCCGATCATTTCTTTATTTTTATTTATTTATTTTGTCTGCACTAGTTTTTTCTCATCATTCCTATCATCCTTTTCCTCCCACTTAGGACTGTATGACTGTAACATGTTGCTTGTATCCTAAGATTTGTATGAATATTGATTGTTTCTTCATTGCTTATTTGACCCATTATTTGAATCATTAACTGTTGTACCACATGATTCTTGACAAGTATATCTTTTTCTTTTATGTACACTGAGAGCATATGCACCACGACAAATTCCTTGTATGTCCAATCACACTTGGCCAATAAAGAATTCTATCTATGTATCTATTGAGGAAGCCAACATCAAATCAGCACTGGACAGCTCCCAGTACTAACAACATTACATTTTATTTTTTTTAATTTATTTTGTCCAATACACAATGAGGGTTTTAGTGGGTAGATGAAGGTTATAGAGGAGATACTCATAGTAAAATATATCTATGAAAGAATAGAAAAGAAGATATAGTAATAGAACGTATCAATGAAAGAATAGAAGAAGAGATATAGGAATAGAAGAAAGGTATATGAGATATAGGAGAGCAATAGGACAGGGGAGGGAAGGCACTCTAGTGCACTTGTACTCGCCCCTTACTGACCTCTTAGGAATCTGGATAGGTCAATCATGGATAATCTAAGGGTAAAGTGTTGGGGGTTTGGGAATGACATTATGGAGTCCGGTAATGAGTTCCACGCTTCGACAACATTGGTTACATTGTACATCATTTCCATTTTGTTTGTATTCCGGGTGAATCAAAAAGCAAACTCTATATATCTCCTTGTTGCTTTATCTAATCCATATGCCAATTGTTTACATTTTATTGTGTTATTTATAGTTATCAATTATATCCACATATTATTTACTTGTTTATTAGTTATTTCTTCTGGTTTCAAGCCATTCATACAGATTTTCCCAAATTGTGTAAAAGTCTTTCTCTTGTTTATTTTGTAGTTCAAAAGTGAGCCTGGACATTTCAGCGCAATCCATAAGTTTATTTATAATCATATTATCTTATTCAATTTTTATGCCGCCCTTCTCTTTAGACTCAGGGCGGCTTACAACATGTTAGCAATAGCACTTTTTAACAAAGCCAACCTATTGCCCCCACAATCCGGGTCCTCATTTTACCCACCTCGGAAGGATGGAAGGCTGAGTCATCCTTGAGCTGGTGATGAGATTTGACGTACAGATCGACAGTTGCGAAATTCTTACACTATGGAGTGTTCAGGATCTTGCCCCTTTGCAAGACACTCCATTCCATGGATCTTTCTGACATATCCCCCTTCTTTCAGGCCTCAGCCACCATTTCATGGTCGCTGACGGTGTTAAAGAAAGGCACAGCCTTCCTCATCTCTCCTACCTATAATTCCAAAGCCACGGGCTCTTAGATTTCCAAATGCAGAGATTAAATGCCGCCGCAATTATAACTCCAAGAAGTAATTGCAATCTCTCCTTAGAAGAAGATTATCAAGCCGCTACTCAAGTGAAATCAATCTAGGTTCAAATAAACACAACACAGCTGCTTGATTTCATATTCTGGTATGCAGGCATGAGTCTTCAAGAGCCAATTGTGGAGGGAGGATCATTCTCATATCCTGGTTATGAGCACCTCAGCTGTGCAGGTCTATATTATGTTCGAGGGTTCTTTTCCGTCCCCTGTCCTATTGCTCTCCTATATCTTCTATACCTTTCTTCTATTCCTATATCTCTTCTTCTATTCTTTCATTGATATGTTCTATTCCTATAACTTCTCTTCTATTCTTTCTTAGATATATTTTATTATGTCGGCGACTACTTCAGCTTCAACCACAACAACACAAGAGCACACAACAGATTTAAACTTAATATTAACTGCTCCAAACTTGACTGTAAAAAATATGACTTCAGTAACCGAGTTGTCGAAGCATGGAATTCATTACCTGACTCCATAGTGTCATCCCCAAACCCCCAACACTTTACCCTTAGATTATCTACGGTTGACCTCTCTAGATTCCTAAGAGGTCAGTAAGGGGCGAGTAAAAGTGCACTAGATTGCCTTCCGTCCCCTGTCCTATTGCTCTCTTATATCTCCTATACCTTTCTTCTATTCCTATATCTCTTCTTCTATTCTTTCATTGATATGTTCTATTACTATATCTTCTTTTCTATTATTTCTTAGATATATTTTACTATGAGTATCTCCTCTATAACCTTCATCATGTGTTTTACTATGTGTATATAGATATATACCCACTAAAACCCTCATTTTGTATTGGACAAAATCAAAAAATAAAAATAAAAAATAAATAAAAAATTCCGTAAGGCTCTTATGTTCTCACAGAGATTTCCCTGACACTGTCAAATCTTTCTTCCAAAGCCCCCTGAGAACGAATCTTCAAGCATGGCTATCCCCAAAGATGAAGATGTTGCAGCCAGGAAATTGTCTTGGGAAAAATTAGAACTGATATCGTTCTGTTTTGAGCTTCAAATTCGTACACGCAGCAACTAGCTGAGAATAGCAATTCGCTCAAGGCTGAAAAGATAACAGCAGATAAGGGAAGGGATGTAAATCAGCAAAATCTCTAAGAAAGAAAGCTTGCTTGGGTGGTCCTACTTTGGACAAGAACTGCACTGAAGAATAGTCAAAATCCAGTCCAAAGTTCAAAACGCCAACCCATGTTTATTTATTTATTTATTTATTTATTTATTTATTTATTTATTTATTTATTTATTTATTCATTCATTCATTCATTCATTCATTCATTCATTCATTCATTCACTCATTCATTTATTGGATTTCTATGCCGCCCCTCTCCGCAGACTCGGGGCGGCTAACAACAGTAATAAAACAGTATATAACAACAATCCAATACTAAAAACAGTTAAAAACCCATTATATAAAAACCAAACATACATACAGACATACCATGCATAAAATTTTAAAGGACTAGGGGGAAAGAGTATCTCAATTCCCCCATGCCTGGCAGCAGAGGTGGGTTTCAAGCAGCTTAAGAAAGGCAAGGAGGGTGGGGGCAATTCTAATCTCTGGGGGGAGTTGGTTCCAGAGGGCCGGGGCCGCCACAGGGAAGGCTCTTCTCCTGGGTCCTGCCAAGCGACATTGCTTGGTTGACGGGACCCGGAGAAGACCCACCCTGTGGGACCTAACTGGTCGCTGGGATTCTTGCGGCAGAAGGCGGTCCCTGAGGTAATCTGGTCCGTTGCCATGAAGGGCTTTATAGGTCATAACCAACACTTTGAATTGTGACCAGAAACTGATCGGCAACCAATGCAGACTGCGGAGTGTTGGTGCAACATGGGCATATTTGGGAAAGTCCATGATTGCTCTTGCAGCTGCATTCTGCACGATCTGAAGTTTCCGAACACTTTTCAAAGGTAGCCCCATGTAGAGAGCGTTACAGTAGTCGAGCCTCGAGGTGATGAGGGCATGAGTGACTGTGAGCAGTGAGTCCCGGTCCAAATAGGGTCGCAACTGGTGCACCAGGTGAACCTGGTCAAACACCCCCCTCGCCACAGCTGAAAGGTGTTTCTCTAAGGTGAGCTGTGGTTCGAGGAGGATGCCCAAGTTGTGAACCCTCTTTGAGGGGGTCAATGATTCTCCCCCCAGGGTAATGGATGGACAGATGGAATTGTCCTTGGGAGGCAAGACCCACAGCCACTCCATCTTGTCTGGGTTGAGTTTGAGTTTGTTGACACCCATCCACCCCCCCAACAGCCTCCAGGCGCTGGCACATCACTTCCACTGCTTCATTGACTGGACATGGGGTGGAGATGTATAACTGGGTATCAACGGCATATTAATGATACCTCACCCCATGCCCTTGGATGATCTCACCCAGCGGTTTCATGTAGATATTAAATAGCAGGGGGAGAGGACCGACCCCTGAGGTACCTACCCCACAAGGGAGAGACCTAGAGGTCGACCTCTGACCCCCCACTAACACCAACTGTGACTGACCGGAGAGTTAGGAGGAGAACCACTGAAGAACACTGCCTCCCACTGGTCCGATGCCAACTAAATAAACCCCTGGTTGCCTTTTTTTCTTCCCCCCAATGGCCCATCTGCAATCATTTACTCGTTAGGTTAATCAGTCTATTGATTAATCCATTGCAGCTATAACGGGTGATAAATCAGCCTTAAACAAACACGACCTCTTTCCTTTTTAACCTCCCTTCGAAAGTGTAAAATCCCATTAGGGAAGCGCCCCGAGCGTAAGTGAACAAGCCTTCAGAACCTATGTGAATGATTTGTGGCACAGAAACACCTCTGGGATATTGCAACAGGCATATATGACCGGGCTCATTTTTCAATGACTGAGCAACCTGAAGCAAACGCTTTTTCCTTGACGAGGGAACTCACGCCAAGCGTGACAGCCAGCTACCCAACTGGGGAAGAATACAAGGGGCCAGCGAACAAGGTGAGGGTGCCAAGCAGTGATGGACTCCTATGGGTACGGTCAGGTACGCAGAACCAGTAGAAAAAAATTGAATTTTTTTCTTCCCCCCCCCTTCTGGGCTCTGGGTATATTTTTCCTATTGCAGTAAATGAGGTTGAATGTGTATAATTTTAGAATAGCTGTGCATGCGTGCGGGTGTACATACACATACAGTTTATATAGTAGATAATGTATATTTTTGTGTTCCTGTGTGTAATATTTATTTATTTATTCGATTTTTATGCCGCCCTTCTCCTGAAATGATACAAGGTCTCCTGCTTGAGCAGGGGACTGCCTAGAAGACCTCCAAGATCCCTTCCAACTCTATTGTGATTGATTGAAAGTCAATGGGGGAAGCGGATTTGTTTAAGGACCATGGGAGTCCCTTAGCTCCAGCAACCCATTTAACAACCAATGACCAATAGATAGTAAAATCGGGGATCCTTAATGATGGAAATTCTGATCCCAAACTCTGACTACAAGTCAGGAACATCCTGTAAGTTGTGAAAGGGGGAGAAAGTTTCGTAAAGAAACAGTGTCCGTAAATGTTACAGGACAATTAAATGAAGTTCTTATCTGTGTTTTTGGGTTGGGGTTGTTTTGCTGAATACATGCTGTCTTCTCGGATAAACCTGCCTTCGCTTGTTATCTTCCCCTGCTGTCTCTTCCAAATACAACCTGTATTTCAAAGTGACTTCTTGCCTTTTGATTCTAGACACAGCTTCAAAACCACCGACTTCAGGGGTTCAGGGGGAAAGAAAAGAAAAATCCATATGTTGATCTGATCCTGGCTAGAAATGAAGACATAGTCTAAGCAGTTGGGCAGGAGCTCAGAGAGAAGACTTCTTTTGCCCGGGGTGGCAAAAGCAGGTCCATCATCATGGCTCTCTCTATGAAACAGAGTTCAGCTTTGGGGCTTCCCTTAGGGCTCACACTGGCTTTGCAGGATGAATAGAATAGGATGGAATTCTTTATTGGCCCAGTGTGATTGGACACACAAGGAATTTGTCATCAGTGCATAGGCTCTCAGAGTACATTAAAAAAAAAAGATATATTTGTTAAGAATCATAAGGTATAACACAATGATTGGCACAGGGTACAAATAAGTAATCAGGTAACAATATGAGAATAGAATAGAATAGAATAGAATAGGGCAGGGCAGAACAAAACAGAACTTCCTTATTTCCAACCTGGAAATAAGGAAGAACTTCCTGACGGTCAGAACGATCAACCAGTGGAACAACCTACCAGCGGACATTGTGAACTCCAATACGCTGGACATTTTAAAGAGGAAATTGGACTGCAATTTGACTGGGATGCTATAGGGTTCCTGCTTAGGCAGGGGGTTGGACTTGATGACCCGCATGGTCCCTTCCAACTCTAACAATAAATAAACAGATAGACAGATAGACAGATAGACAGATAGACAGATAGACAGATAGACAGATAGACAGATAGACAGATAGACAGATAGACAGATAGACAGATAGACAGATAGACAGATAGACAGATAGACAGATAGACAGATAGACAGATAGACAGATAGACAGATAGACAGATAGACAGATAGACAGATAGACAGATAGACAGATAGACAGATAGACAGATAGACAGATAGACAGATAGACAGACAGATAGACAGATAGATAAATAAGAACAGAACAGGGTAGGGCAGGGTAGAACAGAACAGAATAGAATTCTTTATTGGCCAAGTGTGAATGGACACACAAGGAATTTGTCTTTGGTGCAGATGCTCTCAGCATACATAAAAGAAAAGATACATTTGACAAGAATCATGAGGTACAACACTTAATGATTGCCACAGGATACAAATAAGCATTCAGGAAAGAATCAATATTAATATAAATTGTAAGGATAGAAGCCACAAGTTACAGTCATACAGTCATAAGTGGGAGGAGATGGGTGGTGGGAATGATGAGAAGACTAATAGTAACAGTAATGCAGCCTTAGTGAATAGTTTGACAGTGGTGAGGGAATTATTTGTTTAGCAGAGTGATGGCGTTCGGGGGGAAAACTGTTCTTGTGTCTAGTTGCTTTGGTGTGCAGTGCTCCGTAGCGAGGTTTTGAGGGTAGGAGTTGAAACAATTTATGTCCTGGATGAGAGGGTCAGTCAATATTTCAATGGCCGTCTTTTTGACTCGTGCAGTGTAGAGCTTCCTCAATGGAAGGCAGGTAGGCAGTAACTGTTTTTTCTGCAGTTCTGATTATGAGGATTTGGGGCCATGCCTGCAGGTGAGCAAGGTAGCCATGAATCTGACATACATGAAAGGGTTTCTCAATCAAGTCTTTTTTTCCAGCTGAGCAAACTAGTGTATCTTGGCTTATCAGGCAGTTTTCACACTTGAACTCCCCATTGATAGATTTCTGGAGATGGCTAACTGACAATTTTTATTATAGCAGAAAAGGAAAATGCACAAACAGACTCTAATGAAGACACTTTCCTACCTACCCCCTCTAATATTTTTTAGAGGAGGAGGAGGAGGAAAGAAGAAGGAGGTGGAGAGGAAGGGAGGAAGAGAGCAGAAAGAGGAAGGGGCAGAGAAACAGAGGAAGAGAGGGCAGGGAAAGGAGGAGAACAACTGTGCTACTAATTTAACAACTGCAGTGATTTAATTATTAATTTAACTGCGACAAGAAAGGTCATAAAATGGAGCCAAACTCACTTAGCAAATGCCTCACTTAGCAACATGAAATGTTGGGTTGCAAGTCTGGAGGACAGAAGGGAAAGGGGAGAGATGATCAAAACATTTAAATAGGTTAAAGGGTTCACTAAGGTTCAGGAGGGAAGTGTTTTTAATAGGAAAGTGAACCCAAGAACAAGGGGGCACAATCTGAGGTTAGTTGGGGGAAAGTTCATAAGCAACGTGAGAAAATATATATGTCATTGAAAGAGTAGTAGATGCTTGGATCAAACTTGTAGCAGACGTGGTTGGTAAATCCACAGACACTGAATTGAAACATGCCTGGGATAAACATAGATCCATCCTAAGATAAAATACAGGAAATAGCATAAGGGCAGACTAGATGGACCATGAGGTCTTTTTCTGCCGTCAATCTTCTATGTTACTATGTGAGTTGAGCACTACCTTGAGCAAGAGACGACACAGAATGGAGAATTTCCAATATTGAATTACGGTGGATAGAATAAAGGAATTAATGATCCAACCATCAGACCGTGCAGTGCATCAAATATTAGAAGCATTGATTATCGTTTCTATTTACTCTTATTTGTACGCCTTACCAGTTGCAAGATCTAGGGCAGATTAATTTCTGACTAGGTTGGTTCAGATAGTGTAATCTATGCTCATGCCTGCAAACCTTGTCATTTGCAAACCAATGTTTTTCTCCCACCCGCCCTTCTCCTTCCTCGATCATAGCGCTTTCCAAAATTCTTTGGAAGCCACGCCATCGATTGAAAAATTGCAGAAAGATGCACTGATCCACAAAATCCTGGAGCAATCATTCTTTTATTCCTCTGTTCCTTTTGTTGCCAAAAAACCCTCTACCCATCCCCGATGACGTGTGGAATGAGATCCTGCACACTCCGTTCCTCTTCCCATTGTGTCTTCTTGACCAAATTGTCTCCACGGGTGGCGAAGCAGACCCCTTTCATTAGCTCCCCTCCTTCGGAGGAGACCAAACGCCACTCAAACGATACAACTTGGGTGTTTTTTAACGCGTTCTGATTAAAGGTGGGCGGATGTGTGTGCCCATATAGGCCGGATCAAGAGTTGTGGTCCTGCTACTCCACATGTAAATTTTCCCATCAAATGGAATTCTAAATAGCAGGTTACCCCTTGGCTCCCAACAGAAAGATAATATATGAATCTGGCAGAATCAAAGGGTCAAGGCTAGAGATCACGGAGAGAGGAAGGGGGAAGGGAGAAATGAACAGAATTGAAGAGGGTGCAAATGAATTTTCTTCTGCTGATTAAGTCGGGGATGGAACCTCAGAGAAATTTAAGGTCACCCGTAATAAATGATTTGCCAGCGGAATCCCAAATACTTTATGGAGTGATTACGAAGTCCAGATATCCAGAGGCATGAAGCTTTTTAAAATGCAGAACGGCACCAGGCCATTAAAGCGAGGGGTTGTTAGGAGAAAGAAAACGAGGCAAGAAAGACCCCCAACACCACCAAGGCACAGTTGATCCTTGACTCACGACCACAACCGTGCCCGTAATTTCTGTCATTATGTGAGATGTTTGTTAAGGAAATCTTGCCCCCTTTTACGACCCTTCCTTAAGAACTAAGCAGTTCTTAAGGAAATCACTGCAGTTGTTAAGTTAATATTTAATTTTATGTATGGTATGTTTGGGTGTATGCTTCTTAAATAATGGGTTTTTAGACTTTTAATATTAGATTTGTTATTTTAGACTTTTAATATTAGATTTGTTACTGTCTATTGTTTTATTATTGCTGTGAGCTGGCCCGAGTCTGCGGAGAGGGGCAGCATACAAATCTAATAAATAATAATAATAATAATAA